>NC_050447.1:77953790-78101290 GCF_903995425.1 Onychomys torridus | reverse complement strand
TTGCTGTCTGTCTACTACAACATCTTTTAGATTTTGGCTGGAGAGAAGATTCTTCAGGAGAGTCTTTGCCAGCTTCCTACCTGGAGAAAAATCACCCTGGAACAGGCTTGCCCTATGAACTCCTTCCTAGCACATGTCACAGTTGGAATTGCCCATGTATTTGTGTGATCATTTGCCTATGGTCTGTTTCTCCCCCTCCATACACGGATTGCCCGAAGAGGGAGAGGGAAAACCAGCCCCTCTTTGTGCTCACCATGGTATTTCTAGCTCCTGGCACAAAGTAGCTCCTCAGTAAATATTTATCTGATGAGTGATCACACTTCCCATTTTGTTATTTTCAGAAGACACTCTGTCTCCTAATAAAATGCTTTCATTAAAAAAAAAATCATCATTGGGGACAGGAATATAGCTCAGTGGTATAGCATTTTTCTGCTGTAAGCAAAGGTTACATTCATATTGCCCGCCCCCAAGTGACTTAAGAGGGAAACCTTAAGAGAACATTGCACCCTATGCAAAGCAGATATCCCAGGTGAAATGGTGACTGGTAACGTCTTTTGGGATCTAGAACAGAGAAAGGACAGTAATTTGGTACTTAAAATAGAGTCTCCTAAAATAGGGTCTCCAATGATTTTTAGATAGGCATGGTGACACACACCTTTAATCCCAGCACTCGGGAGGCAGAGGCAGGCAGATCTCTGAGTTTGAGGCTAGCCTGGGCTACAGGGCCAGTTCCAGGACAGCCAGAGCTACACAGAGAAACCCTGTCTCAAAACAAAGTCAAATAGAATCTCGTGTTGTGCTTATGAAACAGACCAAGTGCGATGGTTAATCTTGGTTTTCAATTTGACACCACTGGAAAGAGGGAATCTCAGTTGAGGAAATGCCTCCATCAGATTGCCCTGTGGGCACACCTGTGGAGCCTTTGCTCCATTGCTATTTGGCTCAGGAGGGCCCAGCTCACTGTGGATGGCTCCATCCTTAGGCAGGTGGGCCTGGGCTGTATGAGAAAGCTGAAAGTGAGCCTGGGAACAAGCCAGTAAGCAGCACTCCTCTGTGGTTTCCGCTTCAAGCTCCTTCCTTGAGTCCTTGTGTATCTTGTAGTCCTTCCTTGGCTTCCCTCATTGATGGACTGTAACCTGTGAGCCAAATGAGCCCTTTCCTCCTCGAGGTGCTCTTGGTCATGGTGTTGTACCAGAGCAACAGAAAAGCCAAAAGAAGAATGATATTTAAGAATAAGTGAAGGTGGGGCTCCAGAAAGTGATCCAAGAAATGGGAACAGAGGTTAGAAAAAGCCAGTGTTGGAAGTAAGAAGAGGACATGGTCAATGACACCATGAGCAGCTGGGAGAGCAGGGAGACAGGAACAGAACTCCAAATGACCCGTGCTGCAGAGAGCAGGGGAAGTACTGAGTGAGCGTGTGTTAGTGACATGGGCACAGCCGTGTAAGGACCTCAGAGCCTCAGATCCACAGAATGACAAAGCCTTCTCCCCAAGGCGAGGCTCCAAGGCAAATGGCAAAGCCTTCCCTTCTGGTCTGTGCGTGTCAATGTGTGTAGACAATGTTCAGCATGCCTTCCTCTCTCTAGATAGTCATAGCCTGGAGACTGTTCCCCCATAGAGACTGCTCCTGTTGAGATTAGCTAAACCTGTCTGCTTATCCAGTCGTACTCCAGAAACGCTGCCTCCTTGTTTATCTGTGGGCAATTGCCCCCAACTTCCTATTTAACTCCGTATAATAAACATGCTGAGGGGGAAGTCTGGGGAGGCTGGGATAGCAGAGAGTCCATCTACCTGATCCCAACTGTCTGTCTGTCTGCCTGTCTTTTCTTCATTCCCCGGCCACCCAGTTGCACATGTCCCTGGAGCCATGCTGCATGAAGCACAACGCTGTAGATGCTGTGAATTCTTTCTCTCCAAGCGTCACTGTGTGAATTCAAAACTCCTTAGACGGTAGTGTAGAAGTGCGGCCGTCTACACTTCATTACTCTGTACACGAACTTCCAGTGCGAATGATGAAGGGTCAGATTCCCGTTCCCTTCCCAATGTGTGGCATGGCCGCTCATTTACATGCACTTGTGAGATTACTTCGGTAACTGTCACTGCTGTGAGACAGTAAGAACTACTAGCATGGCTGGCCACGGTGATGTATGCCGCAAGGCAGGAGGAGGATGAATTCAGTTCCAGACTTGGCTACCTAACAAGACCCTGTCTCAAAAATAATTGGCTGTTGCTCAGTGATAAACCACATACCAAGTCATTCCAAGCACCGCTCAAACAAAAGTTTAGCTTAAGTATGACTTATTCCCATATTCCACTGAATCTTAATAAAATATCATTTGTATCAGAATCCTTCTAAGAAGACCATTTTTTTTTTTAAAGCAAGAATATCTAGTGGAGCAAACAGGACACGCTAGATCCTCCCGCCAAGCAAGAACTCAGCTTGGAACTGCCAAGCCTGGAACAAATTCTCTCACTTGTTAAATAAATGTTCACTGTTGAGTGGATCACCTCAACTACACATGGCACCTCCTCTGGATTCTGTCTTTTCAGAGGAGGATAACCTATAAAAATAAAAGAATGAGGTGGGGGTCAAGGGGGGGTCAAGGGTACTAAGCAAGAAATACTAAATATACCAAGATATAAACTTACCTGTCCGTTCCTTTATAGGTACCTTTCTGGCATCAAGTTAGTCACAGCTGGGCCAAGCATGGAGGTGCACATGTGAGTTCGAGGCCAGCCTGGTGTACATAGTGAGTTCCAGGACAGCCAGGGCTGTGTACATAGTGAGTTCCAGGACAGTCAGGGAACTCACTGTACAGAGACCCTGTGAAGAGGAGAGAGAGAGAGAGAGAGAGAGAGAGAGAGAGAGAGAGAGAGAGAGAGAGAGAGAGAGAGAGAGAGAGAGAGAGAGAGAGAGAGAGAGCCAAGTTGGCTTTGGCAGTTGTTGTTGTTAATATAAAGCCTTTTAAAAAATTACTTGATTAAAACAGCTTCATATCTATTATTTTTAAATTTTAAACAGAACTGTACTGCATCAAGAAAGTATGTGTCATAAGAAAAACAGCTGATTTCTGCCCATGGCAAGTCAGCTACACAATGGGTTTCCACCTCAATTTGGTATTTCCATTCTTTATATATTATTTTGGCCATAGACGTATTCCTGCAAAGAGAATCCATAATTTTACTACTAAAATACAATATGGAGGGTTTTTCCTCAATGTTATCTCTAGTACAAAGAAACTGAGCATTGGAAAGATTAGTGATTTCCCTAAAATGACTAAGCAGACTCTCGAATTTCCCTCCCATTTCTTTACCTTTCCATTTGCACATTAATAGCAATATAAAATGAAATTTAATAAATTGAATGTTTTAATCTAATTTCTAAATCTTACCACCTCAGAAGAAGCACTATTTTTACAAAGAAAAGTTCATAATATTAAAATTGTTTGTGTCATTTTGAAGTTGTTATGCTGTTTAGGTCTGCACAGCAGTAAAAGCTTATGTCTTATTTATATTTGAGGGGCTTGCTGGAAGACAACTCAGTATTTGTACTCAGCCAGATATTCTGCTAGCACAATTTTAAAGCAAGCAAGCAAACAAACAAACAACAACAAAAAATGAGACTAATATGGATGAGAGCTTGGTGGTACACCATGGTAAGTAATAGTCCGTTCATCTCCATGCAGTAGTAATCTTACTTAAAAAAATTAATTACATATTGTTTATTTATTCAGCGAGAATGTGTTGATGTGTCTGTATGTGGGCAAGTGTGCTACAGTGTGAATGTGGAGGTCAGAGGACAGCATGCAGGAAGGAGCTGGTTCTCTCCTTCCTCAATGTGGTTTCCAGAGATAAAACTCAGGTTGTCAGGCTTGTGGTAAATGCCTTTACTCTCAGAGTCATCTCATGAAGCCCTGCAATGTTAATCTTCTAGAAAATGGATAGATGGCAAAAACTGCCATGAATTCTTCCCCTCCCTGCACCTTGTAAAACTCCTTACAGCTTGTCCTAGGAAGATAGGCTTATGTTTTCATCCACACTGGACTTAGCCCTCTGACTTGACTTTGCCAATAGGGCATTAGCAAACATCACACAAGCAGAGCCTTGGGAGCCATTTGTACTTTATAAACACCTGCTCTTCGAGCTCCCAAAAACTCCTCCGTCACCCAGTGGGAGAGTCTAGGATTGTCTCCTAGAAACTGAGAGACTGGGAAGTGTGGTCCCAGCTGAGGGATGAGCTGTTCCAATGAAGCCCCCAACTTCCCAGTGTGTCTAGAAGCTAGCCACAACCCCCTGAGCGGACCCCGCCACCACCAGTTGAACTACCCAGCTGAGATCTGAAGCATAAACCTAATTAGTTTTATCAACAAAAACCAGGAGTCGGATATCAAGGTAATAACCTGAAATATCAGAGAAGCAGAGGAACAGTCACTTCTTACCTCTCTGGATCCTCCCACTGAAAGAGTGGAGATCCTGTTTCTGCCCTACCTTAGCACGCCTCTCTGCCTCCCAGGTGCTGGGATTAATGGCGTGAGCCACCGAGGGTCTCTATGGTTAACTAACTAGTGGCTAGCTCTGTCAGAACACGAACACAACATCACGCCACAGAGATCAGTCCGAAGTGCTGGTTCACAAGCTCATGAGCTATAGAAATGCTTGGTTTTTGAGGACATTCAGCTGGAAGATGGTTTGTTATACAGCAAGAGCTGACTTAGGAAGAAAGAACAAAAGCCTTTCACAGATGTATGACTAGTGTTTGAGGTTTTTAAAAAGGCTAAGTTGGAAATACAAGAACATGACTTGATCTGATACATGAAACTAAAGCACGACAAAAATCTCATAGCTTTCTTAAAAGTCAGTTGTTTAGTGAGGATTTTGGATAAAATACTATCTAAATAACTGAAGTAGCACCTATGTCGTAATTACTACTTTGCAATGGTCCAAGAGAACCTGAAATACTGTTTTCCTAGCAGATTATTGCAATCTAATTTTGACTGTAGTGCACTAATTCCTATTATAACTACAGATTCTAAATAATCCAGGCTACAGCTGGTTGGGCTGGGAACCAGTAAAAAGGAGTGCGTCCCTAGCTGAGAAAGGGTGTTTCCACATTTAGAGTGTGAAGTGTTGGCTTTTTTTATTGTTCTAAAATTATGGGAAATATAAGAAGCTTTTCTTCAATTGAGTGTTCTAGGATCTTCATACAGTTGTTCCCAGACTTTCAATAGGTAGACTTAGGGTTTTTTTTCTTTATTTGTTTTGGTTTTGGTGTTTTTTTTAATTTTTTTTTTTTTTTTTTTTGAGCTGAGGATCGAATCCAGGGCCTTGTGCTTGCCAGCCATTTGTGACAGGAGATCCTCACATCATAGGGGGACACTGGAGTCACCCTTCATGCAGAACACTAGCAAAAGCAGGTTGACTTCTTCAGTGTACTCTTTACTAAATTATGGTTCGTTGGATGAATTTTTGTTTTTTACTTTGGTATTTTCAACTTTTGATGCTCTCACTGGGAGAGAATTCTGTTGTTGTAAATCAAGGGCAATGGGGCCATTAGGATTATCTTCGTAGAGTTTACTGCAGAGGAAACCATCAGTCTTGAGGGAACTGGTTCTCACTTGCTTTAAATAGAGTAAACATCAGCAAGACGATGGACAGTGGGAAATGGTGAGACCTGAATCTGTAGCAATCACCCTTCTGTTTAGAATGATTTGCATATTTAACCCCCCTCTGCTGTCACACAGGACCACATGTCTGTTGAGAAATAAAGCCAGATCCCGGCTATCCCTGCCATTTAGCTGGACAATTGTCTAATTCTTTTCTTTTTTCTCTTCTTGTATTTTTAAAAGACTTTCATGTTACAGGATAGGGAGATTGCCACAATGTGTTTTTGTAGATCAGAAGACAACTTACAACAGTCAGTTCTTTCTCCCACCATATGAGTCCTGAGAATCAAACTCAGCCTACCAGACCTGGTAGCAAATGTCTTTATCTGCTGAGCCAGCCCCAACTGTCTAATTTATACCAAGAATCACCGTGTACCTGAAGCAAGCAGTTTTCATGTTAATATAGTCTCCCAAGTTGACAAAAACATCCACATTCAAAATAAAATATTTAAGGTGTGGCCATCTTACACAGTTTCTAAAATATCTTACTTATAACTTACCAATAAAATGTTTTGGTGTAGACAAACATCACTAGGAGAATGTAAACTTGCAGATTTTGGTGATTCTCCTCCATACGGTACTAGGTTACCAGGGACAGGAACGATGTAGTGTCTGCTGGATGAGAAGTAGACCTATGAAGGTGAGAAGACAATTGTGTCTGCAGGGCTTGGCTCCAGGGTGCAGTAGGCCCAGCGGAAGTGAATACACAGTGCATAGCTCAGTGGGAAAGTGCTTGTTTACTGGGTCCAAACCCCAGAACCACCTATAAAAAAAGAACAAGAAAGAAAGCAACAAGCTCTTCTCCTTCTAGACCAGTGGTTCTTACCTTTCCTATTAAATGCTGTGACCCTTTAATACAGTTCTTCACCTTGTGGTCACCCCCAATCATAAAATTATTTTCATTGCCACTTCATGACTGTCATTTTGCTACTGTTTTGAATTATTATGTAAATATCTGTGTTTTCCAATGGTTTTAGGTGACCCCAGTGAAAGTGTCATTGGACCCCCAAAGGAGTTGTGACCTACAGGTTGAAAACTTTGTTCTAGACCTTCCTACTCCCAAACATGTAATGAATAAACTCAATTTGAAGGGATTATATCTGAATCAATTCTCTATTAAATATATGGGAAATTCATTACATAGTCTTCCTGGGCTTTTTTTTTTTTTTTATGATTTCCAACATAAGTCTAGAGTATAATATATCAGCCTGTACCTGCTACTAAGATCTGAAGGTTAACTGCTTTGCACATGTGTTTAGATCATTTAGTTTTTAAATGACAAAATGCTACTGCTATAATAACCATTCCTTATCTCATTTACCTGTGTCTTCTAGAGAGCACAGCCATCCTTATTAAAACAGCAAATTAGGCTGAGGGTGTGGCCTAGTGGTAGAGCACTTACCTACCATGGAAGGCCCTGGATTCAATCTTCAGCAATACACACACACACACACACACACACACACACACACACAGCACAGTAAAGTTCGGACCCTATTTTAATACCTTTATTGCACATGTATGTTTCTATAATAGTTGTGTGCATATGCTTTAGATGTACATTATAGGGAAGAAAAGGCTTTCCCTCTGTTGACATGAGCAATACATACACAGCGGAGAAACTCAATGATAGGTAATCCAAGGAACTGTTCCAGACTTGGGACTCATGCAGCCTCTTCATAAAGATTTAATTTATGCAGAAGCATAAGGTGAAAGGAAGGGAATGAGGTTTAGTTTTGTTTTTTTTGTTTTTTGTGTTTTTGTGGTGGCAAGCTAGGATGGTAAAGGGGAACCTTAGGGTAAGTAAGTGTAGCCTTTTCCTTTCTCTTTGCCTTTCTTCCTTCCTTCCTTCCTTCCTTCCTTCCTTCCTTCCTTCCTTCCTTCCTTCCTTCCTTTCTTTCTTTCCTTTTCAAGTCAGAGTTCCTCTGTGTAGCCCTGGCTGTCCTGGATCTTGCTCTGTAGACCAGGCTGGCCTTGAACTCACAGAAATCCTCCCCCTCCCTCCTCCTCCCAAGTGCTGCTTCGATTAAAGACCTGCACCACCGCTGCCCAGCTGTAAATGCTGGTTTCTAAACCCTAGCTGTAAATGCTGGTTTCTAAGACCTGGTCTGCAGGCTCCGCTCTGGGCTGAGGCACACTGACCAAGGAGGGAAACAGGGGGACTAATAAGAACTAACAGCCTAGTTTAGAGAAGGTTGGGGAGCAGCCACTCAAACGGCCTTCAGGTCAAAATAGTCGTTATCCCAACACAACCGTGTTAGCGTTAACATATTCTGATCCTCTGCAACATAAACATTTTAAATTGACACAAACCCTGTAACGTTTTTAATTCAAATTTTAAGAGCCACACCATGTCCATTTAAATATGTGAGACCAAACACATTCATTTTAGCAACTTCAAAGTGTCCGATTTACTTATCCATTCTCCTATTGATGACTGAAGTAACCTTTAAATTTTTTTGGCTATTGTGATAATTCTGCCGTTTTTGTACGTTAATGAATGGATGTTAAGGCATTTCCCAGGGAAGTAGAATGCAGGATAGGAAACACCCCTTTTCCCTTGCACCAGGTAGTGCCTAACTATAGGAAGTTGTTTTGTTCCTGCATCTCCACCAGGGGCTGAGAGCTTGTGTTGTTAGATTTTGAAAAGCTGTGCCAATCGCCTGGGAGCGCTGCAGTACATTTATTTCAGAGTATTACCCGAAGTGACAGTTGCTTGCCAATAATCATCTGGCATTTGGTTTTGCAAACAAGAAATCTACTGTCAGTTCAACTAGCGCCTTTTCTAGTAACATATCTTTTTTTAAAAAATTGTTTTTCTTGCTGCAGTGGTGGTGGCACACGCCTTTAATCCCAGCAGTTGGGAGGCAGAGGCAGGCGGATCTCTGAGTTTGAGGCCAGCCTGGGCTACAGGGCCAGTGCCAGGACAGCCAGGGCTACACAGAGAAACCCTGCCTTGAAAAACAAACAAACAAACACCCCACTAGTCATGGGTAAGATGCTAAGTTGAAGGGGCTGTTGCTGCCTGTTGCCACCTTCATTTTCAAAGTCTCCATAGTCTATGTTTAAAGATGGTGAATTTGTTTCTTCTATTATTATTATCATTACTTTTTATCTTATTTATTTATTTATTTATTTATTTATTTATTTATTTATTTGTGGTTTCTAGAGACAGGGTTTCTCTGTGTAGCTTTGGAGCCTGTCCTGGAACTCACTCTGTAGCCCAGGCTGGCCTCGAACTCACAAAGATCCACCTGGCTCTGCCTCCTGAGTGCTAGGATTAAAGGCATGAGCCACCAATGCCCGGCTATTATTATTATTAAAGGGGATGTTTGTGCTGCTTGGAATTGAAGCTATGTTCGGACTCTTGCCCAGGCAAGAGGTCTACCACTGTGCTCCATCCCCAGACCTTGATAGACTTAAAGGTGCTTATATATTAAAGTGGATGCATCCTTAGGCATTGTGACCCTTTCATAGGGGTCGCCTAAGACCATCGGAAAACACAAATATGTATGTTATGGTTCATAACAGTAACAAAATTACAGTTATGAAGTAAGAATGAAAATAATTTTATGGTTGGGGAACTATATTAAAGGGTTGCAGTGTTAAGAATGTTGGGAGTCACTGATCTGGAGAGAGGATACAGATCAACTGGTCATGACAGCAACACCTATAATCCTTGTCCTCAGGAACCTGAGGCAAGAGTATTGCACGCTTACAAGCAGCTGGGGATATACAGCAAGTTCCAGGCCAGTATGGGATGGAGCAGGGAGAAATGAGTCTCATTCAGTCTTAAAATTAAAAAGAAAATTCCATCAACCTGGAAGAACCTGGAGGACATCTATAAAGCCAGGCACAGGACACCAAACAGCACATTACCTCATTTATATCTGAAAACTAAGGAAGTCAATTCCCAGAGGATAGATTGATTTTTCCCAAAGGGTCGAAGGAGAGAAGGTTAGGAAAGGGGTGATGTTGGTCAAACAATGCAGAGTTTCTGTTATGCAGGATGGAAAGACACTGGAGAGCAGCAGGGTGACCACAGTTAGTACTGTGCAGCCCAACACCAAAACAGCAGCATCCTATGACCTTTAATGTTCACACACACAATAGGTCCCTTTGAGAGGTGACAGGTATGCTGATTAACTTATGGAAGTAATCATTTCACAATGCATCAAAACATCACATATATTTTAAACAAGTATATGTAAAATTTATATATATAATTTTGGCAATTATATTCCAATGAGAATGGAAAAAATGAACAATAAAAGTAAAAACTAAACAAAATTTAAAAGGCAAAGATTGTCAAAGTGAATTCTCCTTAAAAGGCCCAGTTTTATGCTATCTGAGGTTTACATATAAAGATATACTAAGTTTAAATCAAAGTAATGCAGAAAGACATCTTGCTAATATATTAAGCAATAGAATACTGAAGTAGTTACATTAATCTCAGACAAAGTAAACTAGAACATGAAGTTGTCAGAAAAATTCATATATTCTTGCTAGATATTTATTATTAAAGTAATCAATAATAAATAGCGTATCATAAAAGAAAGCACTAGGATGGTGTGGGTTCATTGATAAACTCAACCCACATTAATAAAGAAATGGTATTCATTTTCAACAAATTTTTCCAGATTGACAGACAAAACAGCTCCTAACTCATTCTGTGAGGCCAGCTTGACTCTAACAGCAAGATTACATAGCAATATGACACATACAGAAAATACCTAGGCTAGTGTTTCTCATTAGAAAATCAAGTCTAACATGTAAGATGAATCATATACCATCTGAAAGTGAAGCTCACCCCCCAAATAAAGGTTGGTTCAACATTCAAAAAGGCAACACCATCTTCCATGCTAATAGGCTTAAAATTGATGAAGGAAACACATTTGGAAAAAAATTAAACATTTTTTTCCTGATTAAAAAACTCTTAGCATACTAGGAAAAAGGGAGAATTTCTTCAATTTGCTGGAGAACATTCACCAAAAATCTTACAGACACCGTTGTGTAAGGCAAGGAAGTCCCCACTTATTACACCAGAAGTCCTGGGTGGTTGAATTTAAAACAAAAATAAATAAAGGGTACATGAGGTAGAAATGACTGTGTTGACAGGGGAGGTCTGTATGTAGAGAATTCCACTGAATGAAAATGAAATAACGGAGTTTGGTGTGCACACCTTTAATCCCAGCATTCAGGAGACAGAGGCAGTTAGATCTCTGTGTGTTCCAGGGCAGCCTGATCTACTACATAATGTGTTCCAGGGCAGCCAGGGCTACATAAAGAAACACTGTCTCAAAACAAACAAAAGAAAGTAACACCTGGAATATAGGCTGTAGGGATAAAATCCAAGTTCACAGGATGCAAGATTAATACACACTAGTAAGTAGAATGTACGGTTGCTTTTCCATACAGCAGTGATGAATAATTAGAATTGGAAGCTAGAATACAATGTGACCCACAAACAGCTTATCCCCAAATGAAATACTTAGGTGTTGATGGAATAGACTACATGCCTGATCTATGTTTAGAAAAACTGCAAGTTTTTGACAAAATAACTATTTAAATCTGTAAATAAACATGTTTAATATGAAAATATGGATTGGAAAACTCCACATTAAAATATCAGTTCTCCCCTACTGGATCTGTAGATTCTTCACCATCTCAACCAAAGCCACAAAGCTATTTCACAGATACTGACATAACTACTTCTAAAGTTGACTCAGCAAGGCAAAGGACCCAGAATAGGCACCAAAAAATGCTGAAAAATGAAGTTTGAGAATTGAAGCTACCACCTCAAAACTTACTATAAAATCTATTGTTGCTGGGTCCTAATGGCTTCCTCCAGGTTGGCTCATCTCTCCGCCTCATAGGCCTTATCTTCCTACAATCTTTATAGTGACCAAGACACTGTGTTGTTGGCAATATTATATGCATACAGACCAAGAAAACAAAATACAGGGTCCAGAATCTTGCAAATAGAGTGATCTGATCTTTGACAAAGGAACCAAGGTAGTGCTCCTTTGGATAGGCAGAGGACAGGCTTCGATAAATGGTGCATCACAACTTTTATACAGAAAAGAATAAAGAATGTAGACACAGCTGGGCAGTGGTGTCGAATGCCTTTAAACCCAGCACTCAGGAGGCAGAGGTAGATGGATCTCTGAGTTCGAGGCCAGCCTGGTCTATAGAGTGAGCTCCAGGACAGCCAGAGAGAAACCCTGTCATAAAGAAGAAAAAAATGGCAGAGAAAAAGAATGTAGATACTTTATATCTTTCACACACACACACACACACACACACACACACACACACACACACACAAAGAACTCACAAGAACACAGACTAAACATACAACAGAAAACTCTAAGACAGCTAGCAGAAAACATATGAGCCCTTGGTTTGGGTGATAAGGATTTAGATACAACATAAAACAAAAACGGGTAAGTGAGGCTTCATCAAAACGTCAAACATGTACTAGTGGAGACTGCTGAGAGCAGACGATGGCACCACACAGGCAAGGAAAACAAGGAAGAAAGGCAGAGGATAGCCTCAGTAAGAGACTGTATCTAAAATAAACAAAGAGCCTTTCAACTGGGATGCTCATTTTCTTATGAACAATTAGGATGACCATTTTCTTAAAAATGGTCAAAAAAATCTGAGAAAGAGCTTTACAGATATGACTAGAGTAAGGTTTCTTTCTTTTTTTCTTTTCTCCCTTCTTGGATGTTTATGATCCTGAGATGGAGCCTGGTTTGTCCTGTGACCCATGTTATCATTGGTGACTTTATAAAAGGGGAAAGCCACCATCAGAGAAGGTCCTATGACAGCTGGGGCAGGAAGATAAGGGCCCGTAAAGATGAAAGTACAGATCAGAGTCAGGCAGACTCCAAAATGCTAAGCAGCCAGCTGTGAACATGGAGGGTGGAGTCAAGAACGCAGCAGCCTCTATTGGCTGGGAGAGACAAAGGAAATGGGCTTCCCTCAGAGCCGGCAGCGCGAGTACAACCCTGCTAGACTTTGATTTAACCCCTGAAATCCGTCTCAGACCTCTGACTTCCTGAGCTAGGAAAGAATCAACTTGGGACGATTTAAGCTAAGTTAAAATAATTTGTTGCTCCCCTCAAATCCTATGCCAAGGTCTTGGTCGAATCTGAGAAAGCGGCATGCCCCAGACAGGCCACGGTGTTTGCTACCTTTCCGGCAGTTGGGTGCAGCTGAAATGGGAAGGCTTTAGAGAATTTGCAGGGCATAGTCTACCTGACCACTTACCCGTGTGGATGGCAAACTCCTTTTACCAGGCAGGTGGGCACTGTTCTTTCCTATTGCCCTTCCGTGGGCAAGGAAGAGTTTAAGCTCATGCTCGGTTTCAGCTCCCAAGACAGCAGCTCCTGGGAAATACATCCCTAGCCCACCATCCCTCAAGGTCTTGTCCTGCCAGCTTGCCCTTTGGCCAAGGATGGCACCCTTCTCCCGCTTTTCTCCCTTTTGGCTTTTAGAAATTTCTTTTTCATTTTAGCTGAATCATTTATTGAAAATATTTTATAGTTCTTCTTTATTCCCAAGCAATTGTTAGGTTAGAGAGATTCACAATGACATGACAGACTGTTTAGTAAAGGGCAAAAATGAAACACGAGGTGAGATGTATGAGGGCGAAGCTGTGCTTTAGTAAACATTTGTAGACAGAAAGACATCTATTATAAAAGAAGAACGGTTAAAAAGAGATAAGTACATAAATCACCAAATCATTCAATTCAAGAAAGTTGAAAAAGAATAAAGTAACCTAAAATAAATGACTTTAAAACTACAACTTTAATCTCAGCACTCAAGAGGCAGAGGCAGAGGCAGGCGGATCTCTGTGAGGTTGAGGCTAGTCTGGTCTACACGGGGAGTTCCAAGATAGCTGGGGTTGTACAGTGAGACTCCATCTCAAATAAAAAGCGGAAAGGTGGGAGCGGTGGAAAGGGGTACAATAAAGCCAACACAACGCTAGCAGCTAGCAATCACTTACCAAATTGTTGAACATATAATGTATGATGTCGCCGGAAGAAAACAAAATGATCCCCTTGACGAAACAGTCAGGAGAACAAAATAGAGCCAAAGCTAACGGGAAACATGGAGATCTACGTGAAGGAACTAACAAACCAAACTTTTTAGAAAAAAGGCTAGGTTCCTCCTTTTAGATGACTAGGTTAATGGAAGATGTGACCAAGAAGTTACCAAACTACGAAAGTACTGTGGCTTTTAAAATGAGTGACTATGGGAAAATAGACAACAAATTACTGGAAATAGTCATGGCACTTTCTCATCTAAATGAAAAGTTACTTAGAAAGTGGAATTTCACATCAGTCTGCAGCGAAGAGCCTGTTAAATACACTGTGCTGGGTTATCACCACATACCGTGAATGAAAAACTCCAGAGGAATTAGATAACTAGATGTTTCTAAAAGCATAAAAGTATTCAAAGAACACAGTAAATATTTGTGTGATCTTAGAGAAGGGAGGTACTTAAATTTCTCTATCTTAAAATGTAGCGTATCTTTAAAATAAGCAATGCTTTTTATTATTATTATTATTATTGATTATTATTATTATTATTATTATTATTATTATTATTACAGACAGGGTTTCTCTGTGTACCCCTGGCTGGCCTAGAACTCACTCTGAAGACCAGCCTGGTTTCGAACTCACAGAGATTCACCTGCCTCTGCCTCTCCAGTGCTAGGATTAAAGGCATGCACCACCACTGCTTGCTGATTTAATTAATTTAATAATGCTTCCAACATATCTAGCAGGCAGAGGACTGGTGTCCAGGATAAAGCCTCCCTTCTAAACAAGAAGGAAGCAGAAAGACTAAGCAAGCCAGTCACGAACGAGTGGACAGGGCACTGTGTATGTGCTGTGATTGGAGGCTGAAGGATTTATTCTCCTGCTGACAGTGTTTCTGCGTCAGCCCTCTTTGGGAACTTCCCTCTGTGGAAAAGACTCTCCTCACCAAGGGCATGCAGTCTCAGGCTTGTCATAGAACTGAGAGAGGAACACAGAGCAGAAAAGGTCAGTGCTGAGTGATTATTGGTAGGCCAGGGACACCTAGTAGCCATCTTCCCTGGCACTCAAAGAGAACACGTCTGTAGTCTAAACACAACACACACAAACACTGAGTTTGGGTGGGGCCACTCAGCTCTGCCTGGGTCTTCTGTTTCACTTAAAGCAAATAGTTTCACCAGTTAAATAAATAAAACAGGCTGTTTCTGAATAGAACCCCAATAGCATAAGAAATAGCCGCCAAGAAATGATAAATAGGATTACTTGAAATTAAAAGACTCCTGAATGCAAAATAAACTCTCAATGGAGTGAATAGACAGTGGGGTAGAAGCCAGCTATATTTCAGACAAGGGATTGATCTCTAGAATATATAAAGAACTGCAAAGATTAAACACACACACACACACACACACACACACACACACACACAGAAAGAAAGAGAGAGAAAGAGAGAGAGAGAGAGAGAGAGAGAGAGAGAGAGAGAGAGAAAACAAAAACAAAAACAAATGAATTCTGCCAATCCACTGTCTGGCTAAACATACAGTTCTCAAAAGAAGAAATAAAAAGCACCAATAAGTATATTTGAAAGTGTTCAACATCCCTAGCCATTGGAGACATGCAAATCAAGGCTACTTTGAAATTACATCTTAGCCCAGTCATAAGGGCTGTCAGGAAGAAAGCAGATGCTGGTGAGGAGGTGTGTGGGGAGGGAGGAGTTATCCCTTTTCTGTTGTTGGGGTGATTGTGAGTTAGTGTGGTCACTATAGCAATCAGTGCGGCGACTTCTCAGAAAAGTACAATTAGGGCTATCATGCGACCAGCTCTACCACTCCCGGGAAGAAAATGAAGAGCTCTACCTAGAGGCACTTGCACATCCATGTTCATTGCTGTTCTTTTTACAACTGCCAGGAAACAACGGTACAGCTTAGAGAGCCACAACAGCCGGGAAACAGAACAGTTTAGAGAGCCACAACAGCCGGGAAACAACGGTACAGTTTAGAGAGCCACAACAGCCGGGAAACGGAACAGCTTAGAGAGTCACCGACAGATAAATGAACAATGAAAGGGTGGTACAGGGACATACTAGGGTTGTATTCATCAGTAATGAAAAATGAAATTATGAAACTTGCAGGAGAATGGATGGAACTGGAAAATGTTCTGTTAAGCAGGTAACCCAGGCAAATAGCACGTCTTCTCTCCGATGCAGATCCTAGCTTCTAATTGTTGAGTATGTATTTCAATGGAAGTAAATGTGAGCCATACTACTAGAAAGGGGCCCGTGAGACAGAGAAAGGAGGATTTTATAAAGGGAGGGGGGAGGCAACAGACACATGAGACCCGGAAGTGGAAGGGGAACACCCGGGCAAAGAGTATGTCGGAAAAAGTGGAAATAGAGGGAGGGGCGGCTGGAAATTAATCCAAAGGTAATACGGATTAAAATACCATAAGGAAACCCGTTGCCTAATTTAAATGAGTGAATAAACAAACAATTTTTTAAAGAAAAGAATTAATTTTTAAGTGCAGGCATGCTGATTTTTCCTCCAGGCAAAAGGTAAAATTTAAAAGAAATATTCAAGACTTTCTCTAGAAGGGAAGAGAAAAACTGACTTTTCACATCTGCTGTAGGATTTGCTTTTTGCTATATTTAAAGTGTTACACAGTATATTTTTTCAATCCATTTTATTTCAGTACTAAGATTGAGACAAATAATTCAGATATTGCTCTGTATAAATAAAATGCTGTTTGGCCAGTGGCCAGGCAGGAAGTATAGGCGGGACAAGAGAGAAGAGAATTCTGGGAAGTGGAAGTCTGGGGAGAGACTGCCAGCCGCCGCCATGACAAGGAAGAGATAAGGTAATGGTAAGCCACGAGCCATGTGGCAAAGTATAGATTAATAGAAATGGGCTAAATATAAGAGTAAGAGCTAGACAATGGTAGGCCTGAGCTAATGGCCAAGCAGTTTAAATAATATGATGTCTATGTGTTTATTTTATAAGTGGGCTGTCGGACTAACAGGGCTTGGCGGGGGGCTGGAGAGAAGCTTTCCAACTACAAGATATAGTCAAGGTTTACAAAACTCAAAAGAAACAACCACCCAAATGCATGCTGAGTGCTCCTGGTGTCGTTCAAGCATAGATTGGTTGCTTCATGTGCAGGAAGACCTGGATTCCATCCCTAGCCCTATAAAAACAACCCCCTCCCCCCAAAAAAGTTCCTAAACTTCTCTGCCACACGAATATTAACGATGTGTTGAACACTAGAAAATGACCTAAATAAACAATGGTGCCCTGTGCACTGGGAGTTGGCAGATTTTTGAAGGGAAAGACTTCACAGGTCACCCGCCCTGTGCCCCAGCTGTAGCTGGGCTGCCAGGGAGGCCTGAGAACAGCCATATTCAATTCCTAGACACATGGATGTGGCTAGTTTCACTTAATTTACAAACACTGGCATAGGCTGTTTCAGGGACCCAGGAAGCAGTTCAAAGGTGACGTTCAAGACTGGAGAAATAGCACAGAGCAGGAGACCTAGCCTAGAGCCTAGAGGGCAGGAAGATGCAGGCAGGGACCAAATTTGCTGATAGGCTAAGAGAGCAGGGGAACGGCATGATACAGCCCTGACTGCAGGGTTCTTTCCTGTAGCCAAGGCTGGCTGAAGGGAAAGCTCTCTCTGAGTGGAACTGGAATTGAGATAAGAAGTTTCCAGAGCCTTGGGCTCGGGTAGTGGAAATGGAGGTCATTTAAGTAGATGGCAGGAGCTGAGCTAACAGCTGCCTGTGGTCTCTATTCCAAAGCCATAAGCCTCTGTCCTCATCTTTGCTGCTCCTCGCGGCAGGGGAATTGCGTTTCACTGAGCAGTCCCTAATGGAGACAGAGAATGCCAGTTTAATCTTGAAAAGCCCCCATCAAGTTCTCTGCTGTTGAGTACACAGCTGAATGAACTTGAAGATGAAGAACTTTGTATACATGACATTTGTGATAATGAGATCAGTCACTGTTCCTCCCAAATACAAAACACTCTAAGCATGGCGTTGAGGAGAAAGGGGAAACGGGTCTTGGAACAGTGTATGCAGTATGTTCCTGTTCACATAAAAGCAATGTATAGGAGTGCCTGGACATAGATGTGCATGGAAATGGCATCAGAGGAGTGTGCTGGGACGCTAAGCACAGGGCGGGGGAGTCAAGGGGAAATGGGAGGGCAGGGGAGTGGGAAGCGGGGAGGGGGGAGGGGGACTTTCCCTGTTTAATCCGTTCACGTTTGCAAGGCTCTGTCTCTTTGCAGGAATGTATTTGACCAATTTAGTACAAAGGCAACAGTGGAAAAGCCAAAAGCTGGCACCCTGCAAGTGCCATCCCCTCAGGGCTCCCTTCTTGGGCTCTGTGGACCCCACCGTCCTTCCCTCACCTGCCCACAGTGGTTCCTCCTGCCTTTCTTTACATTCAGAGTGCCGCCCCTAGAATCTCACTATGGCACGCACCAAACAGCACTAAAACCAGCTGGCTTCCCGGTTTACCTCTTCCACCAAGTTCAGAGAAGAGCCAGGGATGTGTCTCATTCATCTCCACAGTGAGGATCTTCTCAACTCTTACTGCATAGGCAATGCACAATGATGAAAAGAGATAACAAACCTATTTCTGCCTTCAGATAAGTCTGAGTTCTATTTTACCAAGGTTCTAAAATACCAGTTCAATGACCTACTTAAGTTTTGATTTTGAAAGCCAAAACAGAAAAGGCCTCAATGAAGAGAGAAAACACAAAGCCTTCATTGAGAGTTAATTTTGACAAGTACCAACTCACCGAGGGAGAATCATGGCATGTAAGACAGGACAGGACAGGAATAATACCAATAGCCATCAGTCCCAAGCCCTTAGAATCCAGACCTCAAGTTGATGTAACAGTGACATGTTGCGCAGCTTCTGTGTAACATAGACTGTTAGCTGGCCCTAAAGATGTTTTTAAAAATGAAAAGATGTTTTTTTTTTTTCTGAGTCTATAAAACCTATGAAGCCCCACTTTGCCAACTTCTACACGACTTTCAAAGTGACTAGGGCATGTCTGAGACACTGGGTTATTAACAGAAAGCAACTAGCCCGGGACACCTAAATCCCAAATGGAAAACACTCAGAAGCAGGATTTTGAGGTCCTTGTACAGGGGCAGAGAAGTCTTGGTTAGTTTTGAGTCTGTGCTACACCTTTTGGGAGTGAAGATGTTGTGTGCTCACGGTTTGGGAGTGTAGGAGTGAGCCACACAGGAGGAGGGTCTGGGTTTGGGAGTGTAGGAGTGAGCCACACAGGAGGAGGGTCTGGGTTTGGGAGTGTAGGAGTGAGCCACACAGGAGGAGGGTCTGGGTTTGGGAGTGTAGGAGTGAGCCACACAGGAGGAGGGTCTGGGGAGCTGTGACAGCGTGTGTCCCTTGACTGATGGCTCTGGAGCTACTTCTGCTTCTGCAGGAGGCCTCAGCAGCTTTTAGGAACTGAGAATGGGCAAGGAGGAAGTGGAAACAGCCAGGGGAGCAGTCGGGACCACTTTGGGACCCTAGTTCCCCTTGGTGGATGGGAACTGCCTGACATTAACCAACTCAGGCCCTTGGCCTGAACAGGACAGAAGGGAAGACCACTGTTCTTTGCTGACTTACCCACTATTGCTCTGACTCTCGGTTCTCAGAGGCATGGAGACCATGGGAGACATCCACCTTTGACTGTTGCACACAGCACCTTGACCACAGCCATGAGCTGTTCTGGTGATCTCATGTCACATTGCTTTAGGTTTATTCCAAATACACGCATCGATTCTTTTTCTAGACCCCCTGCCTGCTCCCTTCCCTCTTCCCTAGACTTCCTTTCTTTCTTCGTTTCTTTTTTTAGACAGACTCTCAGTGTAAGTCCACGCTGGTTTCAAACTCATAATCTTCTTGTCCCATCTCCCAAGTGCTGGCATTCCAGGTGTGCACCACTTTCCTGGGGCCTAGATTGTTTTCAGTGAAGAATCAATGTGACATATACTCTTTCTCAGAAAAAAAAAAGAAAGAAAGAAAGAAAGAAAAAACAAACAAAACCCAGCCCAACTCTGTTAAGGAGACTTTTAGGTGGATTTCTATTGAATGCGCTTGCGCAGGGGCCCTCCTGGTTGCCAGGGTGTTAGAGGATACAGAAGCCGGAGGGGAATTGCTCTCTTAAACCACCTCTAGCAGAGAGTTGAGTTTGTAGTTTCACCCTGCCCCAGGCCCACTTCTTAACACTCAGCCCCTCGTAAACAAACTCGCCCTTCCCATTATCGTCCTTGCCAAGATTCCAGATTTCTGTAACAGTCTCCTTATTTGATCTCCTCATCTGGCATTTAGGTCTCTTTAATCCATTTGCCACCCTACAGCCACTGGGATCTTTTAATAAACAAACCCTCGAATTCCCAAGCTCCTGCCGCATTGATGCAAGGCCAGGGTCTTGGTCTCTGGCCTAGCTAGCTCCTCCCACCCTGTGCTCTGCCTGCCTCCTGTGCTGTGCCATGGCGGAAGCCCTCATAATGGCAGGCCCACTCACCCTAGCTGACTCCATTTCTTTCAGATTTACCTACTTTCCTCCCCACCCTCCTTGGAGAGGTTTTTCTCTGAGTTTCCCCTTCCCCCACCCTCTCAGTATCTTGTTATGTATGCCAGACTGACTTTGAAGTTGTGGTCCTCCGGCTGCCCACCCCCCACCTCCTGAGTGCTGGATTACAAGTGCTCCCCTCTGCTGGGTTTGGCTCATTTTCTGCCCAGCCTCTGCTCTACAATCGGATGAAGGGCATCGACCGTGAGATAGGCAAACATGCTGGAGAAAGGGTTTTTTTTTACAAGCCTGGCCTTGGGTATGAGTGGACTGATCTATTCTTGAGGGTTCTTACAATCCCATCACCTTTCCAAGGTCCTACCTTTCAAATAACCTTGACACATAATTTCAGGGGCTAAATTCCAAACTATGGAATTGGGGAAGGGGCATTCAAATCATGCCACCCCCTCATTCCTCCCAGAGCATTAAAAAAAGCAAAAGCAAAAATAAAACCAAAATGGATGCAGTGACTACAGAGATGGCTGAGGAGGTCTGACTGCTTGCTGGGCAGACATGAGGAGCTGAGTTCAAATCCTCAGCACTCACATAAAAAGCTCGGCATGGCCTGGAACACACATCTGAAGATAACAGGTTCTCTGGGGCTTTCACCCAGTCTTCTGGTCTCTGCAAGTACATCAGAGGTATGCACACACCATATACACATACCAATGCATTGCACACATGCAAACACAAAATCAAACAATGAAAGAAATATGCTTTATGTAGCTCAGAGAACTTGTCCAGCATGCTTACACAAGAGGCCCTGGGTTTGATTCACAGCACCACCACAACCAACAAACACACTACCTTAATTACCAGCCATTCTTTCTTTGCTATTGTGAGACCAAGTCTCACTATGTAGCCCAGGCTGGCCTAGCCCTTGCTAACCAGGCTGGCCTCAAACTCACAGATCTGCTTGCTTCTGCCTCCCAAATCTGTCTGGATCACCAAGCCTAGCTTAGGCATTCCTAGTAACATATGAAAATGCACTCAACTAAATTTAATACAACATTTTTGTTGTGTTAGAAGAGTTTTATCCGTCATTATGCATACATGTACAATAAGAAAAACTTATTCACAAGGTGCTTGTAAATAGTTCCTAAATTTACATTTATTAAAAATTTCACACTCAACAATATTGTCTTTTGCAGATATTTAATTGTCTACGATTACTGTTGATTTTACAGTTCTCTTTTAGATAAGTTATTTTGTCACAATTTAAACTTTTTTTGGCTAAGAGTGGTGGCACACACCTTTAACTTTAGCACTTGGGAGGCAGAGGCAGGTAGATCTCTGTGAGTTCTAGGCCAACCTGCTCTACAGAGTGAATT
Source organism: Onychomys torridus (assembly GCF_903995425.1). Taxonomy (NCBI): domain Eukaryota; kingdom Metazoa; phylum Chordata; class Mammalia; order Rodentia; family Cricetidae; genus Onychomys; species Onychomys torridus. Next base: position 78,079,666 of record NC_050447.1, on the reverse strand, counting down.
CCAGGACGGCCAGTTATATATAGGGAGACCCTATCTCAAAAAACCCAAACCAAAACAAAATCAAACCTTTTTCAGCATCCGAAAAACCCAAAGGCTCTGAGCATTGGGCAGATACTCATTTACTCTCAACCTGCAGCCATCTTTTTCTCAAGGACGTTTTTTGCAAGCTGAGGGGAGGTTCCTCTCCTTCCTACATCTAGGAAAATGGTCTTTCTGTGCCACAATGGGCTTAGTTCACTATTGCCTAAATAATACAAGAGCAGTTATAAGTAGCAAAGAGTACCAGCAAAGTCCTTCTCCCCACACACACTTTGTGTGTCTATGATGAGTATGCTGTGTGCTGGGGCATGTCAGATAATCTTAGGTACCTCACTTTCTGCCCTGCTTTTGCATATGCCAGGCCACAACTTTGAGCTCCAGGCAGTTGCTTTTTTTTTTTTTTTTTTTTTGCTCACCTGTTCATGAAGTAGGAGTAATGGGATCATAGAGTTATGCTACTGTGCCTGGCTTTTACATGGGTCTGGAGGATTTGAACTCAGGTCCTCACATTTGCACAGCAAGCACTCTAGCTGCTGAGCCATCTCCTCAGCCCCTTAAAGGTTCTCTTATAATGGTTTCACATGTAAAGATTTCTTTGACAGAAGCTGGGCTGATGATATTAAATGCCATTTCTCTGTTGCTTCACTCATCTAGGGAAGATGGTTGTATTTAAAAATTATATAACATTCACCTTAGAGAACTTGGAAAATGAAAAGATGTTCTGTAAAAATCATCTATAATACTAACTGTACCCTTGATAACACTGCCAACATTATGATTTTTTATTTTAAATGCATACACACATATCAAAATCATCTATAATACTAACTGTACCCTTGATAACACTGCCAACATTATGATTTTTTATTTTAAATGCATACACACATATCAAAATCATACCATGTATATAATTTGTATCTTATTTTTACTTATATTGACATTGGCAATAATTGATAATGATTAATGATTATACCATTCTATTTCTGGGAAAATCTGGGGGTGGGGGACCTGGCTGGTGGATTGGTTGTTTAGGAACTGTACATTGAGCCTAGGGACTCATACTCTGAGCTGTATCCCCAATCTGAAATGATCATTTTTATGGACACATCACATGTTCTGAATGTTATTCATGAATCTGCTGTAATTCACTGGTTCTTCTCCCTGCAGTAAAGTTTCTGTTTCTGCTATAAAGATTCATATGCTAAAGACCCAACACCTGGTGTGTTGACTCCTGTCTACCACAGCTTCCTGCCTTCCATGGCTCTGGGTTAACTTCTTATCTTCTGAATAGAAACTGGATAATAAAGACAACCCAGGAAATGACTGGCCCTTGTGCCATATCTTTTAAGCTCCATCCTCTCCAAGTCTGATCTCCCCACACTAGACTAACCATAGTGATACCGACTCAGTGGTAGATTCTTGGAATTGCTGCCACTATCCAGGAATTCCCAGCCAGCTATGTAAGCCAGAAGGATGGCCATAGATATTCAAGTAGGAGTGGAAAAATCCCCAACTAGCTTGTATAAAACCCTAGCCAGAAGGGGTTTGGATATCATACCCCAGGATTCACAGATAGCAAACTCCACCACATCATAATAGTGTCCTTCCTACAGAAAGTAACTCAAATTGAGTTGCTAGAGCCTACTTAACTGCATTTGGACCTTACTTGTCTTTTAGCTAGGCATGACAGTATATTAACTTTAATAAGGGTTTTCCAAGTGTTTTGAATGGCAATGTATAGAACAAACCACATAAGATGGGAAGGGACTCATTCTACAGCTTACTGTGACTTCTACATAAAGCAGTGAGAAGGGCCTGGGGATGTAGCTCAGTTAGTAGAGTGCTTGCCTACCACGCACCAAATAAACAGGGGTTGTTTGGTACAGAATGGTAAATGAAGGCTTTTCTCTGTCCGCCCTGGTCCACAGCCTTTCCAAATAACCACTCAGAGGCTTATATTAATTATAAATGCTTGGCCGATGGCTCAGGCTTAATACTAACTAGCTCTTAAGTTAACCCATTTCTATTCATCTATTTATTGCCATGTGGTCCATGGCTCACTGGTGCTCTGGCATCTTGTTCCTTCAGTGGTTGCTGGTGTCTCCTGATTCTGCCCTTCTTCTTCCCAGAATTCTCCTAGTCTGGCTTTCCTGCCTAACTTACTGCCCAGCTACCTGACAGATTTTAATTAACCAATGTGAGTAATACATATTCAAAGTGCAGAAAAGGATTGTTCCACAGCAGACCTATAATCCCAGCACTTAGAAGGTACAGTCAGGAGGACCAGGAGTTCAAGGCCATCCTTAGCTATATAGCAAGTTCCAGGCTGGACTGGTTTACATGAGATCCTCTTTCAAATAAAATATAAGAAGGCACACAAATGCAACCTGATAATATTAAACCAAGGAATTGGAATTATTCAATTGAAAAATTTTTTTTAATCAAAAGGGTAGTATAATTAAAATCAAGCCAGATGTGGTGATGCACACCTTTAATCCCACCACTCAGGAGGCACAGGCAGATGGATTGGTGACTTCAAGGCCAGCCTGCTCTATTTAGTGAGTTCCAGGCCAGCCGGGATCCAAGAGGGGGTGGGGGTAAAAAAACAAACAAAAACCCAGAGCATGCTTCCCATCTCCACCTTCATTTCTGGTTAGACGCCTTAGTCACCATGACACCTTCAGCTTTGTTGTTTTGATGGAGGGATTCAAATTGTTTTATGAGAATCAAGTTGTTTACAGTAAGAGAACAAACAAACAAAGTAACAGCTGCAAGAAACCAAAAGAACTCAACACCAGGAGCCTTTCAATACCATACATTTCCCTTTCTCAGCACTTGGCTTCAGGAACATTCCTGAAGATGATGACCTTGACCTCAGAATGAACAGCAAAAGAGACCAAATGCAAACAGATGTGGTTCCCCTGACAGTGGCAGCAGCCTGCTCAGGTGCTGAATCAGGATCCAGCAAAATGTATCAATGTTTCATGATTATACTTGTGTTTTTCTGTCCTTGTCTATGCCCTTCCCAGGAAAGATGTTGGCCTCTGCCCCATCTGTGCTCATTTTCTCTCTGAAGGTTTGCCTGACCATGTCCAAAGCTGTCCTTGTCCTGTTCTTGTAGGCTCATGTAGCTCTTAGCCATCACTGAATTCAGCAAGCCCATTGTCTTATATTATTAATATTCAACTAAGTACATTACAGCTACCGTGAACAAATAAAGAGCTACAGAGGCACTGAAGTGGAAGGATTCATTTTAACCAGGAGGAAAGAGGTCATTGTTTTCAAAGGTGAAGGCAGGTACAAGTTTCTGCGGCGATGAAAAGCAATAATCGATGATGATGATAAGAAGCTCTTGAGTCTGGGTCAATGAAAATTTGTTAAAGAAATGAACTCCTAATTGGGTTAACAGCACTGTGGATGTTATTTCCAATATAGCATGAGAAATGAAACAACTTGTGGGCTGTGTAGGATGTTGAATTTGGTATTTGGTTGTAGATAACATGTGTTAGGGTGCCTGTGGACAAGCTATGCAGACGGGTTCAGACAGGCTCTTTTCTGAGGTCAGGAGAGAGTTTATGGGTTAGAAGCAAGGTAAGGATTTTTTTTTTAAATTATTTATTTATTTATTTATTTATTTTTTGAGACAAGGTCTCAAGTATACCAGGCTGGCCTCAGGGGGACTACCTCAGGATCCTCTTGCCTTGTCTCCCGAGTATCAGGAATACAGGTTTGCAACATTATGTCGTTTTATCTACTGCTGATTTTGAGTCTAATAAACATCCTATAGAATAGTCCCTCAAGTGACATGTGTCAGATTATACTATTAACACAGATAACTCTTCCCTGTTGAAACAATTTGATCAGTTAGAGGGACTATCGGTCAAGCCCATGACTTCTAAGCACTAATTTGGGCTGTTTTTGTTACCATCCTCTTCCCACTCAGCCATTATCTGTGGTGATGGTTAGTACCAGGAGAAGCCAGGTATTGTTTCAGGGGATAGCATGAACAAGCTAGAAAGACCAAGTGAAGAGGATGTGGGGGGCAACCTCGGCGTTGAAAAGTCAAATGAAGAAGAGCAAAGGAAGGCCACCACAGGATCCGCCACCTCCTTTCTTTCCCGCTATTAGTCTGTCTCTTCTTGAAGACCCAAGTAGGATTTTAGACTTACTTGGCATGGTAAATGCCAGCATAAGGAGGGCTAAATTTCAGTGTGGTGGTGAAAGATGAAAACATTTTTCAGTTAGGTGAGTGCCCAGAAAAAAGAAGGAAGGAGTGGCCCGCAAAGTGGTTTATGGATTTCCAACCAAATGGTGAGAACGAGCTCTCCTGCCCAAAGCAAGGGCTTTCAGTGAGGAATCCCAGGGTTGGCTGAGAATGACAGCCTAGTGTTCCAGCAGCATGCAAAGGCCCAACTAGAATACAAAAAGGAATAAGGTCACGAAGTTCAAGGCAGGGGACTCTCTGGCAGACTGATGACAAAGAGGAGCCAAGGGCCTTTCCCTCCATGCTGGGTGCTTTCGGTCCCATAAACTCTCCCGGCCCTAGGCACGAGAAGCGGAGGTTCCAGGTCATTCCTGCCCGCTCCTGGCCCACGCATCTGGGAGCTCCATCTTCGGGGCTCCCTCCATTCCGTATTCTTTCCTCGCTCTCGGGAGCCGAGGAAGGGATGCTCGCGCGAGTCCCCGCACTCCCCAGCAGCCTCCGCTGAGGGTCAGTCGTGGCCGCCCTGGGGAACTCGCCCGGCGCCGGTGCCAGAGCGCACAGAACAGCCTAACGGTCCGGCATCCGCATCCGCACCCGCCCCGCCCGTCGGCGCCGCTGCCCCGCCCGCCTATGCGTCATGACGCCGGCGCCCAACGCGGAAGCCGCCGGCCGCCTGGACCAGCCGCGGGCTGTGCGCCGAGCCGCGGCGGGCGGGAGCCGGGCGGGGGCGCGAGGCGAGCGCAGCTGCAGCTTAGGCGGCCGAGCGCGCCGAGCGGGCGGAGCGAGCGCCCAGGACCGAGCGCGGGCGGAGCGGGGCTGGAGCAGTCGCGCGGCGGCGGCTGCCCCGGGGGGATGCGGCTGCCTCCCCGGGCCGGCGTGTAGGGAGGGCGGGTCCCCGGCCTCGGCGGCGCGGCGGTGGAGGGGACCGAGACTGCGGCCATGGCGACCCCCGGCAACCTGGGGTCCTCCGTCCTGGCGAGCAAGACCAAGACCAAGAAGAAGCACTTCGTGGCTCAGAAAGTGAAGCTGTTCCGGGCCAGCGACCCGCTGCTCAGCGTGCTCATGTGGGGGGTCAACCACTCGGTAAGTCTCCTCTGCGGCGCGCTCCTCTTGCTCCTCCGGCTCAGCCTTTCCAGCTCTGCTTCTCCTGCTGCAGCGGTGGCAGGGCGGGGACCTCTAGCCGGCTGGCTTGGCGGGTCCCGGGCCCTCTGGCTGCTCTCCTCTCGGGGTGCCCCTAACCCCACGACATGCGTCCGCCCCCTGGGTTCCTCCGGTGCCGCTTGCGCCCCCTTGGGAACCCAGGACGGGTGCAGGATGAGAAGCGTTCTCTGTGCTTCTGAGCCTCCCTGCGCCTGTGCTGCCCCGCATCCGTCCTCCCGCCGGCCGGCCGGTGCCCGCTGCCCGGGAAGTGGGAAGTTTGTGCGGGGACCGACTTCGCTTCAGTTGTCAGCCCGGAGGGGACCTGCTCAGGCCTCAGTCTGAGTGATCGCTCCCCTTCTCTGGGACCGATAGGCCCTTGTGTCCTGGGCCAGTGGGCAGGTGTACCTGTCCCTGTCAGAGAGCGTCCCGAGCTTCCCGCAGGAGGACTGGAGTGAACCCGAAGATTTTGGGCGGCAGCTTGAGAGCTTAGCTTCCTTTTTTCCTTTAAAGGCAGTATTATCGGACTCGAGGAGGGTTTTTTTTCGCTCCAAAGGAAAAAGGCAGTGTAAATATGGCCCTGATGCTGAGCGTCTTCGTCCTTTCCCGCATCGCCCTGCTGTTGTGCCGGCTCCAGATCTCCTGGCGGGGAGTCCCCCACCCCACCCCTTTCGGAGAGCCAGGCAGAAGTCACCAACTGCGGAAGGGCGGCCAGGGTGGTGACAGACGGAGAGGGTCCCGGCGGGCGCGGGTTCGAGGTGGTCTAGAGTTAATTACGTCCATTTGAAAGGTTGTTTAAAAGACTGGAGGGGAGCGCGTTGGGGAGGTTAGCCTAGCGCACAGCCGGGGGTAGAGGAAGGCGCACGGCTGCGGACTCTGCGGACTGCGGTGTGAAGGGCTGAAATAGCCTCCTGCTGATCTGACAGGGAGAAAACTCCAGCAGCTTTAATCCACTTAGATGGGATCAAGAAACATGATAGGCGCTGTTGGCTGAGCCATGAAAGTTTCAATGAGCTTGTGAATTTTGACCGTGACCTTACCCACTGCAGTCAGCCAGCACAGGAGGCAGAGCTTGAGCCTGCTGTCCTGCTTTTGATGTCGGTGGATGCCCCGGTGTCCTTTTCAGCATACTGGAACTGACAGAAAGCCAGCCTGATTTTTGCACTCTCAAATTAACGGAGTTGTTTAAAATGACTCAGTATTTTCTATTTGTACTCTTCTTTCCCAAGCAGAATTGGGGAAAGGTGAAACAGTATAAAGATGATTGTGTTTGCCCGGAATGATTTAAAAAGTTGAGAAATAGGTTATTTCCTGTCAGTTTACTGCTTGATCTACTGAAGTTCACTTTAACTTGCCGACTTCTTTAGCTGTCAGAGATGTCAACTGTTACAACAGCAGACACCAATGCATCCCCCCTCCAGTGTTATTACAGATAATGAAGTTACAGTTTTCCACTGTAATGAGCCTATAATTTAGTTATGTCTGATTCTGTAAAGATCTTTTTCTGTTTCCATTGCTATTTGCAGCTTCCAAATTACTGCAATGGGGCCCTATAAATACAAGTGGGATGCTGGCTGTGGGTTATGGGCCCTTTTTAAAATCTCTTTTTGGAGATCCGGTGTTTTGATCAGGAGTTTGTGTGTGTCCAGGTTTAATATAGTAAAGTAGCCTCAACTATATGCTGGAGGAAGAGAATGGCTGGGCATCAGTCTGAATTCCAGCCCACTTCAAAAAAGTCCTCTTTGGGCATGCTTCACTGTAACATTTGGGTTGCTACCTTGTGTTTATTTTTGAGTTGATACATTTGTTTTCCAGTTGTTGTACTTGGAAAACACTGAATGAATGATGGCAAGAATATTTAGTATTGCTTTCTGTTGCTCTCAAGAACAGTTACTAACTAATTCTAAGTCTATACACTGACAGAATAGTGTATTTTGTAAACATGTTATTAATGCAGCACATACCAGCACATGCAGAGCCTGCCACAATTGTTGACATGCCTCTCATCCATGCCCCTGTGTCTTCTTTGAGGAATGTGGGTTGACAAAGTTTTGTTTCTTCATTTTCTAACTGTATTTTTTAAAAAATAATAAAACTCCCACACTTGGAAGACAGGTATTTTTGGTTGATTTTAGGAAATGGTAATTGATACCAGAAAGATGGTGTTTCTGTGCACCAAAGTTTACAGTATAATGTTAGAATAAGTAAGTCCACATTATTAAAATGAGCATGGATATAAACGGGAACATTTGAGAAAGCCTGGCAGAGAGGCAGGTAATTCAAATCAGAGCCTTTCCCCTGCAATTCTAGGATTAGCAGGGACAATTTTTTGCTTTTAAAATTCCATCAGACTTTTTTTTTTTTCCTTTTCATGCTTTTTGTTTTTGTTTTTGTTTTTTTGCTTTTTTGAGACAGGGTTTCTCCATATAGTTTTGGTGCCTGTCCTGGATCTTGTTCTGTAGACCAGGCTGGCCTTGAACTCACAGAGATCCGCCTGCCTCTGCCTCCCGAGTGCTGGGATTAAAGGCGTGCACCACCACTGCCCGACTCTATCAGAATTTTAATTGTGTATTTTAAGTAGCCATAAATTTGGAGCACATAAATTTGAAAGGAAACCAACATTTTTTTTATCACGTGAGCATCTTATGGTGGAATTGAGCCTCTTCCTCCTTGTGCTGTAGCAAAAAACTCATTGAGTCTGTTTGAATTCTGTCTTATTTATTTAGTTAGTTAGTTTTTCAAGACAGGGTTTCTCTGTGTAGCTCTTGCTGTCCTGGAACTCTCTCTGTAGACCAGGCTGGCCCGGAACTTGGAACTCAGAAATCCCTGCCTATGCCTCTGAGAGCTGGGATTAAAGGTGTGTGCCACCACCGCCTGGCTGAATTCTATCTTTAACTATGACTATAACCTTGGCATATTAACCAGTTTTGGGGATTGTAGTAGGAATCTTAAAGAGTTCTTATTAATGAAACTCAAACCTGAGGCCAGTTATTGGGGTGATTGCTGGAAGATCAGAGACACAGAACAAGCCACAGTTTCCTCACCTCGCCAGTCCCTCAGCTGGTTTTGTTTCATCAGACTGGAAGCTTCTGAGTCCTCCTTCCAATGGCTCTCAGCTGGACTGTGCTGCTCCAAAGCCCGAATACTTCTCCAGCCAAATGCTTAACTAACTAAATGCTTAACCCTTAGTTCCTGGCCCTCACGCCTTATATACCTTTCTCTTTCTGTCCCCACACCCTGGGGTTAAAGGTTGGGTTTCTGGGATTAAAGGCGTGGGTCACCATGCTTAGCTGTTTCTAAAGTGGCTTTGAACACACAGAGATCCACCTTGCTCTGCCTCCCAAGTGCTGGGATTAAAGGCGTGCCCCACTACTGCTCGGCTTCTGCTCTAGCTTGCTCTGACCTCAAGGCAACTTTATTGACATACAAATAAAATCACATTTCAATACAAATAAAATATCACTATAGGGGATCAGTGTTTATACCTGGGAAATGGGATTGTTAGTAGATGAGTTGCAAGTTTTTGTTCTTGTTTTTTAAGTTGATGATTGAACTATTTTGCCAATTAATGGTCTAATAGCACCGTATTAGGAGTCCCTGAATATGCAGCAACCCTTGGGGATTTCTCAAAGCCTAGTCTGGAAGAGGAAGAAATCAGTGGTGATTTTAGGAGACTGAACTGAGTTTGCCAGATTGATTGTAGCTGAACTTCATTACCATCTATTAAGTCAAAGTCTATTTAATTGAAATGTAGAAACTTGCAATTAAGGCCAAAACTTTCAAGTCCATTGTAGTGGTAATGAAAATCTTGGTTTGCACGATGCTCAGTGTGGAGAATAAGCCTGCCATTGTGCACTTAATTTGATATGTTACTGCTTTCTAACTTAAAATCTCCATCAGTGAATGGATCCGTGCCAATTTTTATTTTAAGCAGAGAATATAATTGAATACATAAAGGAAAAGATGACTTAAGAAGGCAGTTTTATCTTGTTATGTTTGAAATTAAACTAAAAATGATCAGGCACTTAGCTTCTTAAAATGGTATTTTAATAGTGTAGGGAGTATGTTGAATGTTATGCGCCAAGACTTGTTTTAAATAGATATTCTAAAAGATTTTTATACACTGTGAAATGTGAGCTATTTGGATTAGTATTTCAACCCCTATTTAGATATATAAAGGAAGACACAGTGCTATCTGTATAGAGAAACATGTAAAACAAATACTGGTTTTAGAAATAGCCACTTTATTGATATTAAAGCTTTGTGGCTTCAAGCCATAGAAACGCAAATAGGTTACAGGAAAATTCTGAAGTATTATGGTAACTTTAGAGATAGTCCCAGTAGAGGGAGGATGGGAACCAGAACATGGTAAGAACCAGGTACTTTGCTCTACAGTCTGACTTTCCCATCCAGTCTGGCATCATTTACCTTTCCTTATTCATAGCTGCTTGAGAAACAACATGGGACTGGGAGACCGATGAGTTCCTAATGACAGCTTCTCATTGCTGCTCTCTACTAGGACTTTCTGTCTCCAGTTTAGGCCTCAGAATACCACCAAAGATCTTGAGTTGTTTGGATTTAATCAGTTGTAGCTTCCTTTTGGACTAAGTAGTTATAGTATATAATGTGAAGAGTTCCCTAGAGAGAGTCCCCAAGGGCGGGGGTTGAGGGGCAGTGTGAGGCAGACATCTACCCTAGTATAACAGAGTTAGTGTTGATCTTGATGCCTGTGGGCATCTGCACAGGCCAACCTTCCCACAACATGCCTTGTCATGTGTGGATTAGAGACTATGTAGTTTTACATGTGGACCATCTGAAACATGCCCTGTATTCTCAGCAAGGTGGGGCCTGGAGAGATAGATAATAGTGTATTCCAGAAATGTAATTTTCTTCTGGGTTCCATGGGCTTATATTTGGATATAGACAAAAGAAGGAAGAGGCTAGGCGTAAAAATGATGTGGATTACTATGGAATGATAATGACTGAAAATAACATGAGGCTATTAAAATATAAAGTAGTTAGATATCAAATGAAACTCATTGAGTGGAACCCAACCAGCTGTGCATTGCAGAACTAGTCCCAGACTATTTTTTTCCTTTGCTTTTCAGTAAATTCATGGAGTTTACTATTAAGGCAGTAGTTTACTGTTCCCTTCAAAGATATGATTATTATTTTCTTCTCCTTTAATCAAACACCTTAGCATATCTTTAGTATGCAGAATGCTGCCCCAAGGTGGGCTGCTCTGCTATGCCTTAGAAAGACTGTCAGCAAGAATTGTAATAAACCAACAAAATCTGTATTAAGTTGATAGAGCATGCGGTTATCCTGAGTAGCTAATTCTGCCATCATGCACTTGAAATACATAAATTGACATTGACATGAGTTGGTGCAGCTTGGCAGGATGGTCTGTGGACAAGCTGACTAGGTTCAGTTCCTTCCTCGTTGTTTGTTTATGGGTCTTCAAACAGCTGGGATACTCACTTGAGCCTCAGTTTGTGCATTAACGTGGAGGTGATGGGGACTGCCTCAGGAGCTATTTTGAAGGTTAAATGAGACGCTGTATTTAAAATCTAGTGGTGTGTAATAAGGAGTCAGTAAATGATTCCTAAAAATGACCAAGTTTGGATGCAGTTAAGTTGGTTATATATTAATAACTACTACATCAATGGTTTTCCGTGGGGGACTTTTTCACTTGGAGGCCTTTTCAGACACTGATTCAGCAGGTCTGGTCAGGATGACGTCTGAGGCTTTCTTGTCTAGTATGATCTCAGGAGGTGCTGATGGTTTGAGTCTCCGGGCTGCACTTTGGGAAGCACGGCAGCAGAAGGAATGTCGTTAAACATAGGAATGTTTAGGATGTGTCCCCAGCTGTGTGTGATGCCTTAGCAGCACAGGGACCCTATAATGGAGATAGAGAAGCTAGACGAAGGAATTGTGTATTGGAAAGAGATTTTAAAGCTCATGCAATACTGACTTGCTGGGGATGATGGTGGCTAGTCTGGTTATTACCCTGTGGGATTAGAACTCCTGAGCAGTAGGAGGGTGGGAATCAAGAGTTCAGACTCCTCTACACTCACTTGGTAATTGCTGTTGTGGTAGTTTGAATGAGAATGGCCCCCATAGACTCATGTGTTTGAATGCTTGGTTCATAGCCGGTGGAACTGTTTGGGAAGGATTAGGAGACATGCCCTTTTGGAGGGGCTGTCACTGGGGATGGGCTTTGAGGTTTCAAAAGCCGACACCAGGCCCAGCATCTCATTTTGTCTGCCTCCTGCTTCTGAATGTTGGGTAAAGTTTCCTCCCAGATTGAAACATTCCATCCTGCAGGGAAACTCCTTAAGCTCGAAGGTAAACAACTCAAAAGAGCTTCAGGAAGTTCCTGAAACTGACCAGATTCCCTAGGCCTCCATACTAGAGGAAATAATAAAAGTGGAACCCCCCTCAGACAGAGTTAATCCAAGCTGCAAAGAAGACTAGCTGTAATGCAGTTAATTCAAGATGCAAAGAATACTGAGACCAGACCAGCTGCCAGGAAGAAGCAGAAACCAGCTGAGCTGCCTGGAAGGGGTTTAGACCAGCTGAGGCTCCTGGAAAGGGCACTCTGACCTGTTGAACTTCAGGCTGTGCAGTGTGTTCGAGGTCCCCAGCTTTCTGAGCTGTCACCTGTGCTGGGGTAGGCTTTGATGATGTTCTCTGGATCCCAATAAAACTCATTGGTTCACCATCAGGACTTTGGTGGTAGCCATTTGTCTGTTGTGGGTTCTCAGTCTGTCTGGGGTGAATAGGGGTGTGTGTGTGTGTGTGTGTGTGTCTCCCCCCAGAAAAAAGTGGATCAGCTTCTCTTCCAGGCACCATGCCTTCCTGCTGCCTTGCCCATCATGATGGTCATGAACATACCCTCAGAAACTATAAGAAAGTCCCCAATTACATGCTCGCTTTTATAAGTTGCCCTGGTTGTGATATCTCCACAGCAATGGAAAAGTAACTGAGATGGCCATCAAGGAATGGACTGTTTACTGTTCTCATTGGTATGATACAGTTCCTGACAAAAGCAACTTCAGGGATTGCATGTTTGGGCCCCCAGTTCACGGCCACAGTACCCCATGGTAGGGAAGGCCTGGTGGCGGGAACATGAGGGAGGGAGGCACATCAAATCTGCAGTCAGCTTGTAGGGAGAATTGACTGTTGGTGTTCTGCTCACTTTCTCCATTTTAGTTGAGTCTGGGACCCCAGACCGTGGTTTAGGGTAGATTTTCTCTGCTCCGTTAAACCTTCCTGGAAATACCCTCATAGAGACAAAACCCAAAGTATGTTTCCATGGTGATTAAAAATCTTGTCTTGTTGACAATGAAGATTAACCACCAAAGGGTAAAGTGATCTCAAAAGGGGAAGGTGGAGCAGTGGGGTTTGGCTTTGAGAGCAGGACAGAGGAAGAAGAAAGAGGAAACTGAGTGGGGACGTTCCAGATAGCTCAGGGTTGTGGGTGTGGATTCTGAGGGCCATTGCTTTAGGGATGGAGGGAGAGAGAGGGATAGATTAATTACCAAAGGTGTGAACGAGTAAAATTAGTTTTCCTTTTGGAAGATTAGGAGTGGAAGATTAGAAATGCTATCCAATTTAGGAAGATGTTTTATTGCACCTCGTTCTTACTGTTTTTCCCTTGTTTGTCTTAGCTTTATTTCCCTCTTTCCGAGACTATTAGTAAAGCCTTTTAGCTAAAATCTGACCCTTTTGTCACCACTTTCCTTATTGCTTCAATGAGCCTCATGATAACAATGCTCTTGAATGAATCCTGTCAGGTGCACAGTTCCCCCAAATTCTGTCCACGGGCCATTCAAGCAGCCTTCTGAGGAACGCTTGTGAGGATCAGGTGAGGGAGGTAGAGAGTGGGAAGTGATGCCGAGCTGTCAGCAGTGGGCCGAATGCTGAACCACAGACCTTGAATAGGTTGAACTCATGAACTGCATTGAGTGCCTGATGTATGTGGGATTTTAACCTGTACCCTACCCATAAGCCCAGGAGTCTGTTATCATTTCTGCTAGACCTTTCCTATATAGTTCTTAGTGTTAAAAAGCTGTTCTTGGGTAGACAAATCATGAGCTATTGATACTGGGTAAAACTATTTAAAGACATTTTTCCCATGACAGACAATCATCTATGTGGAAAGTGTGTATGCAGAGATTAGATATATAATCTATTCATGGAAAACGTTGTTGAGAGTTTTAAAACAGTAACTTACTGGGTTGGTCAGAATTTTTGTCACGTTGATAAGCAACAACCTAAACAGAAACAATAACTTACAAACAAGAAAGGTTTATATTTGGCTCATGTTGCTTTGGGCCTGACGGGAGGCAGTGCTGAGAGCATGGAGCTGCAGCTGCTCTCCTCATGGCCTCCTGGAAGCAGAGTGGGAGAACGGGATGTGTTAAGGGCCAAAATACCGCCTTCAGAGGCATGGCTCCAGAGCCCTACTGCTTGAATTAGGCCCTGCCTTCCACAGATCACCATCTCCCAAAAGTCTTTTAAAATTTGAGTCTCTCAAGGGTCAAACTGTTGAATTTGCCAGAGCCTTTATGATTTAATCCTCTCTAGAAACATGCTCATAGATTCACTCATTTTCCAGGCTAGTCAGGTTGACAAAATTAGCCGTCACACTTACCTAACAGTGCATCTGTCTTCCTTCCTTCCTTCCTTCCTTCCTTCCTTCATTTCTTTCTTTAATTTTTAAAGGTTTGTCTTGGTTCACAGTTTCAGTCCCCCCGTCCCCCCCCCAAGACAGGGTTTCTCTGTGTAGCTTTGGTGCCTGTCCTGGATCTTGCTCTGTAGACCAGGCTGGCCTCCAACTCACAGAGATCCACCTGGCTCTGCCTCCCGAGTGCTGGGATTAAAGGTGTGCGCCACTGCCGCCCAGCAGAATTGGCATTTATTAAAAAGTAAATTTATGTATTCATTATTTGTGTTAGGTGGCATGTGTAGAGAGCAAAGGATGGGCTTGTGGGGTTGGTCTTCTTCTAGCTTTCTGTGGGCTCCAGGGCTCAGTCTCAGGTGTCAGGCTTGTTTGGCCAGCGCCTTTTACTCTCAGAGCTAGCTTTCCAGCCCCGTGTTAAGTGTTTCAATGCTAAGTCTTAGTAGTTTTTCAAGTGGAGGTAGTTAGGGGCTGGGTTGTGGCCTGGAGCCTATGTGATAACACGTACTCTAGAGGTTATGATGTGGATTCAGTTAGGATAGGTGTTCTTGACCTTGAAGTAAGATTATGTCCTGATACACCTAGCATAAGTGAAAACGTCCCGAGTGCATTTAATACTCTAACTTCCTGGACATCTTAGCACAGCATTGCTTATTTTATGTGTGCTCAGAACACCGGCACTAGCAAGATTGTGTCTTGGTTATTTTTCCTGTTTCTGTGGTAAAATACCCTGACGAAAGCATCTGGAAGGGTGTTTATTTTGGCTCGGTATTCCAGGTTGTAGTCCATCACAGCAGGAAGTTGCCTGAGGCAGGAGCTTGAGGTTGAGGTCACATTGTCTCCATTGTATCCATCCATCACATTGTATCTGTTCAGAAACAAAGAGGGATGAATGCTTGCACCCAGTTCACTTTATCCTTTTTATACAGTCTAAGATCTTAACCTAGGGAATGATGCCACTCACAGTGGATGTGTCTTATTTCTTCAGCCTAATCAAGGTAAATAAATCCCATACAAGCATGCCCAGAGACCTTTCCTAAAAGTGTTTCTGGATCTCATCAAGTTAACATTGAGATCAATCTTTACATAATCTAAGACAGAGGTCTACGTTGTTGAAATAAAATGTTAACTATTATGTAATTTATTTAATACTACCTGAAAGTGAAAACTGAAGTAGGTATATGAGTATGCCCTGTACCATTGATGGTTGAGTCATCACCAGTATTTTTGACTGTACTTGTAAAATGCCTAAGTTAGTTGCTGGCAAACATTAAATTCTTATTAAATGGTAGCTTCCATTATTTTTATTTTATTTTATTTTATTTTTTGGTTTTTCGAGACAGGGTTTCTCTGTGTAGTTTTGTGCCTTTCCTGGAACTTGCTTTAGAGACCAGGCTGGCCTCGAAATTACAGAGATCCTCCTGCTTCTGCCTCCCAAGTGCTGGGATTAAAGGCGTGTGCCACCACCGCCCGGCCCATTATTTTTTTAAAAGCACAAGACATAGTAAGTTATTAGGTTATAAGTTAAATTAATTGTTACTTCATTCTGGCTCATAGCATCAGATTACTGTTGTATTTGGTATTATGTATCAGTGATTATGAATTGTTATTTTAGAATTTTCCACTTGCCTTAGCTTTGCTTTATCTATTTTATCATGTTATTTTTACATCTTTAATGCCTCCACTATTGACTAGGTGATTAAAGGTGTCAAAATCTAATTCATATTCATTATTATAAATTATATGAGCTATTGAATTGATTTCTCATTTTTTTCCTTTTTTAAAATATGATACACTTTAAGATGCTTCAACTACAGATTGAACATGTTATGGGCCATAAATTCAAACAGCTCATAACCTCAGGGAAAATAGACAGAGTCCAGCTTTGACCTTCTCCCACCTACAGAGGGTTCTTGGGTAGAGGAATGAGGAAATATTAGGTAGAACGAGAGAGATGATAAGAAAGGTAGAGCCACAAGGTAGCTTCAAGAGGGCCCTGGGTCAATACCCAGCCACCCAGTCATTTATTCAGAAGGGCATTTTATAATGTGCCAAGGGAAGAGACAAAAGACCTCTCCCTTGCAAGATCAAAGCACAAAATACCAACAAATATAGACCCTTCCAAATACCTGATAAACAGGCCCATGGCCAAATCATCTCCTTAGGCAGCCCTGCTGGGGAAAGCAAGCCCAGATTCTCTGACCCTGAGTAAGGTCTCACTAGATAGCCTCTGTGGGCCACCACAGGATAGACAGACATGTGTACACTCATATGGAGTATTGGAGATGCTGGGAGTGGAGGCTGTTGACCAGTGTGGAGAAGCATAAGCTTTGTTAAGAAGACCACACCAAGCAAAATCATGAAGGAGGTGAAGAGCTTGGGCATGAAGATGGAGGATGTACACTACAGCCAGAGCAATCAGCTGGTGCAAAGGCCTAGAAGCTCACAAGGAAGGCTGTGGGGCTGTAGCAGATCGAAGAGGGGGTGGTGGTGGTAGGAAATGGAGGCTCAGCTACTAATGGCTGGATCGTGATTGCTTCTGTGTGGGGGCTTGAAGAAGTGTTCCCGAGAGGTGACTGTAGTGGGTAGCTATTCCAGCTTTGACCTTGAAGCACTGTCCCTAGTGAGGCAGCAGGTAACTGCTATACCTGCGGGTGACCTGCCCTTGGGGCGTGGCCTCTTTGGACCCTTAAGACTCTTGGCTCCTTGTGATCCTGGATGGTGGATTGTAGACCAAGTCAGAGTTCTCCAGAGAACCACGTTGGACTGCACCTCACCTCTCCTGGATCCTGTAACCAATCCCTTTACTGATCATAAGTCGCTCCAAAATAAACCTCTTTTAACTACCATATAAACTATGTGGAATTGCCTCATTAATTATCACTTTATTTGGTGCCCAACATGGGGCATGAACCCATGACCCTGAGATTAAGAGCTTCATGCTCTACTGACTGAGCTAGCTGGGCAGTTATAATTAATATAAGCTTCTGTATGTTTACTTGTCTGAGTGGTTGCAGGATGGGTGAGACAGGCAAACTTCTGACTATAGGTGACATTGAGGGAGAAGTTACAGAAGGAAAAGGGTCTGTGAGGCCAAGGGGCCAACAGCTTGCAAAGACAACAGGAGTGAAGTGAGCAGTCATCTCTGGCTGTGTGGCCTGGGACTTTGCCTCCTACACTGGGGCTCATGGGACAGTGGACACTAGACAGTACCCAAGAAACCGTTGGGTTGTGGGCCTCCTGGAGCACAATGGGCATTTTAACTAGCAGGCACTTTGTGAATAGTTTGGAAAAGCTCCAGCTAAGGCACTCTGCTTTCAAGTCCTCAGGGCTCTTTGGTGTACCCCAGAGGATGATGGGAAGGCCAGATTGCCTGCGGAAATAAGCCCCACCCTCCCCTATCCTCACCTGGAGCAGGTTGTTGCTTTTCTTTCCTTCGTTTCTTTGATGCACTGGATATGAAGTACACAGGCAATCTTCTGCCAAGAAGATTGAAAACCAAGAGGTGAGTTGAGGGAAATGTTAGGAGATGGCTGGAAAAACAGTTTGGGCTTCAATTTGAAGAGCTGAGAAACTGATTTTAGACAAAGTCACAGTACTGACAGGGTCACTTGGTAATTTTCGTGAATCTCCAGTGGCTCTCACCCGCCAGTGTGCATTTTGCCCTGAAATAATTTTTTCCATTTCTTCTCCATAGACTTAATGTTGTCTCTTTGTTCTCTCACAGTGGCTATCCTTCACTAGAAATGACTGGACATACAAACACTGCTGTGTGTTGGTCTTTCCACTGCCCAGTCTAGTCTGCAAATAAGCCTGCAAATATGCCAGGAGCTGCCTACTTTGGTAGGTACCAGTCACACATTGCTGCCTGGATTTCAGTTAATAAACCTTCAATTCAATTTCTTGGTAGCCATGTGTGGTTAGTGGCTACTGATTGGACATTGTAGCTGAGGTGTATTCCCATCAGCCATTGGGTGATGCTGGCTGTTCTAGAAATTTCCATCTGAGGTGACACTCTCTGCTGATGCGTCTCTCACTATAATATGCGCTCAGCTTCTCGGCCTTTTTCACATTCGAGACTGAAAAAACCAGGACTTGAAGCTGTTGCCTGTGTCCTCAGTGGCTGCAGTACCCCTCTCCATTCACCAGCCTTGTTCTGAACTTGCTTCATCCCATCTACCACAGAGCCACTTTTTTTTTTTCTAGTGTGCCGGATAATCTCAGTTGTCCCCTGATGAGATCTAGAATCACCGGGAGGCAGAGGTCCAGGCACACCTGTGAGGGATTATCTTGGTTAAGGTAGCTTCGGGGGTGTGCCTGTGGTGCGTTCTCTTGCTCCATGTGAGAAGACCTGCTCCACTGGGATAGTGGACCGTAGGAATGCAGACTGGGAGCGGAGCAGCAGCGTGCACTCTCCGTCTTGAGCTCTCTGCTCAGTGTCTGACTAGTTATCTTCATGTGAATCCCCGGCAGGCACCCCGGTCTCCAGAGGTGGGCGTCCCACTGCGTCTAGAACAAAACGTGGACTCTTTGGTCTATGCTCTTCCATGGCTTGCTTGTCTCATTGTTGCGACTGAATAAAATACCTGACAGGAAGCAGTTTCAGGGAAGGATTTATGTTGGTTCAGGGTTTGCCAGAGAAGACACAAGAAGACATTGCATGGAGAGCAAGCGGCTCATGGCTGGCATGGCAGTGAGGCTGCTTGCACAAATCTTGGATGAGAGGGAGGAGAAGAGGAGAGGGGACAGGGAACGGGACACACACAGAGACACACACATGCACAGACACAGACACAGACACAGACAGACACACACACAGACACACACACAGACACACACACACACACACACACACACCAGAAGTGGGGTTTGGCTATAACTCAGTAGCAGCCCCTGCTGACCCACTTCCTACAGTTGGGACCTACCTCCTGACGGTTCCACCAAACACATGAGACTGTGGCAACATCTTGCATCCAAGCCATATCCTCTCTCAGGCCTCGCTGGCCTGGCCTCCCTTCCCTCCTTGCTGTCTCTGGTCCCCTCCGTTGTTTCTCCTGCCCGTGGTCACATGGGAATAGCCACACTGGTGTCTTCTGGGCCTTAGACAGCTGCACAGAGCAACCATAGTGCTTCTGTGTTTATTCCTCTTGGTCTGTTTACAGTGTCCTGCCCTCAGATTCTCGAATGGCTCCTGTGCAGATGGCCTCTCTCTCTAATGTAAGGTAACCAACCCCTCCAATATCATATGCTCTTTCCTTTTCTCCTGGACAGACACTGTCTGAAACAGTTGTTTACATGTGTATTATCCTACCCTCTTAAATAAAGTGGTAATTTGCAGAGCAACTGATATCTTGTCACGTCTGCTTGGCTCTCCTCTCTACACTGAGAAAGTGCTTTCATAGGGAGTTGGTTCTTGAAAGCTACCATTGAATGAGTGGTACAGTGGGCCATTCGTGCTCAGCGGGTACCCAGGAGCCCCTGCACTCACTCACTCGGTCCTCAGCGCCGTGTGCAGGTTGTTCGATGTGACTGAGCACAGCATCGGAACGTTCTGCTCAGCTGGTTGTGCAGTGTCTTGAGAGTGGGGGAACCTGCCACACGGTGGTGATAAGAGGTGTGGGAACCATAGGCCTGTACCCCAGGGAGAGCTGTGTTCACAGAGCACACTTCAGAGAGGCAACTTCCTGACGCTGATGGACGCACCTGGTGAATCGTGTGAAGACTGAAGACGTTGTTTCTAAGTATGTGACGTTGTTGTGTGGCAGAGTGGTATTGCCGTGTCACCGTGACTTACTCCATGTGCTTTAACTCTCTGGAGGCCTTCAGACATGCCTCGAAAATGCCCAGTCCCCAGAAGTGTGCCGTGAGTTAGATCCCATCAGCACGGTAGGCAGGGGGGGGGGGGGTGGGGGGGGTGGGGGGTGGGGGTGGGGGTGGGGTGGGGGGTGGGGGGGGTGGGGGGTGGCAGTCACACTGTCCCAGGTCTCTGGGTATTTTCTAAGTGTGTGGTTTCTGCTGCTGCCTCCCAGGACTCCTCATTGCCACGCCCACTTGATTCGTCTTGGCTGGGATCTGTCCCTTTATTTCCCTTGGACAGTTATTGAGGGACTCTCAGGGTGGAAGCGTGACTCACAGAAGATGGTTGTTTTTGGGTACTCTGGACTTTGAACACACCAGTGTTCAAAACTCACAACTTGTCATGTTTTGGACGTCTTGGTAACATGAATTTGAGCTGCATCCTTTGGGAGAGGAGTGGATTTGCCTGACCTGGAGGCTGCCAGTCTTTAACAGAGCCATGTGGAGAAGGGTTTCCTGATGGACTCCACTCCTTGGTGGGGTACTAGGCTCTGCCCCGTTTCCATCTGCACTGTCAGGGACAGTCACTAACTTGCTCATACATCTACTTAGACCTTGGCTTTGGCAGGCAGCTCCCCCTGCTACCCTGTTGGGTTTTTTGTTAGTTTGTTTTGTCTTTAGGAAGGTATTTTGAAAACACTTTATTCAGGGTCCCTGCTTGTTTCTAATAGCAGAGCTGATCAGAACAGCTCTCTGGTCATAATTGAAAAATGAGGCCTTAACTACCTTTCCTTCCTTTCTTCCCCTCCCTCCTTCCTCTGGCCCTGCTCTCTTCTTCCCCTTCCTCCTGCCCTGCTCTCTCTCCTCCCCTCTGCCCTCCTAAGCTTTCCCAACTATGGGGATTACAAGCTAGGGTGGCCATCCTGGTGTCTTGCTTGTTTTTGGTTTCTGTGATCAGATGACTTGGGGAGGAAAGGGTTTATTTCAGTCCATCACTGAGGGAAGTCGGGGCAGGAACCTGGAGGCAGGAACTGAAGCCGAGGCCATGGAGGAGTGCTGCTGACTGGGTTATTCCTCATGGCTCACTCAGTTTGCCTTCTTATAGACCCCAGGGCCAGCTGCCTAGGGGTAGCACCACCAACAGTGGGCTGGTCCCACTGCTTATTTCAGTCATAAATCAAGAAATCACTTACACACTTGCCTGCAGGTAAACTGAGGGAAGAATTTTCTCAATTGAGATTCAGCTTCTCAGGTAACTCTAGCTTATGTCTGGGTGACAAAAGCCAGACCCGTTTCCTTCATGGCTGCTGGGAACTTGGGTCCTGATGTGTGTGGCAGGCCCCTGACTGACTGGGCCCCAGCCCTTCCCCCAGGGTTCAGTGACCCTTCACCTGTTGAGAGGTCCATCGAGGCCCCTTCTTAATGTAAATGTCTTGGGGGGGGGAATTAATCTTGGTTTCTCTAGGTATGGGTATATTTTAGTTTACTTCAGTGTAGAATACTTTACTTCCCCTCAATGTCGGTCGAAGCCAGCTGCCTTGTAAGTGGGCTGTTAAAAGGGATTGCCGGAAGTGTGGCCAGTTCAGTCTGTCCGCGGGATTGGACAGAGAGACTAGGCTCTTCAAACTAACCCCGGGATTCCTACTGATTATATCACGAGAAGAGTTTTAATTCCTCTTCAAAGAATATGTTGGGTTCTGGGTGTCTGGGATCGCGTACCCTTTGGGAGCGGCACCACGGGATTGCTCTGTTGGCTCACCGCTTCAGAGGATGCTGCACGTAGTCGCCTGAGTGCCTGAGCCGGACACCATGGCAGTGGGAGCGGGTAGTGGAGGGCAGCGGCTCACCTCTAGCACACAGGAAGGAGAGAGCAGCAGGAAGTAGCTGGGATAACGCACCCCACTGACCTACCTTCTCTAGTTAGGCCCCATCTTTAGAGCCTGGGAAATCTCCTAAAATAGCCACCAGTTGGAAACGAAGTGTTCAAAACACAATGCATGGGCAAGTTTCAGATTCAAACCATAACAGTCTTTATTCCCCTTTTCAATAAAAGGGGGACATTTCAATGGATTTTTTTTCCTCACATAATATATCCTGATTATGGTTTCCCCTCCCTCCACTCCTCCCAGCTCCTCCCCAGCTCCCCTCCCATCACGTTCCACGCCCCCCCCCTTCTGTCTCTGATTAGAAAACAAACAGGCTTCTAAGGGATAATAATAAAATATAATATGATAAAACAAAAACCACCATGTAGGAACAAATAAACAAAAGGAAAAGAGCCCAAGAGAAGGCCTAAGAAAGAGATATTGACACCAAGATCCACTCATTTGCACACTCAGGAATCCCATAAAAACACGAAACTGGGAGGTATAGAATATACACAAAGGACCTGTAGGAGAGACAGAGCAAGAGAGCTGAGTTCTCACATCAGAGAGTATATGTAAAAAAGTAAAGTAAAAATAAAAAGTAACATTTTTTAAAAAGGGCTGGGTGGTGGTGGCGCAGGCCTTTAATCCCAGCACTCAGGGAGGCAGAGGCAGGCGGATCTCTGTGAGTTCGAGGCCAGCCTGATCTCCAAAGCAAGTTCCAGGAAAGGCGCAAAGCTGCACAGAGAAACCCTGTCTTGAAAAACCAAAAATAAACAAACAAACAAATAAAAAGCTCCCCCCCATGCTGTTGCGTTCATTTTCTGTTGGCATCTACTGCTGGGCATGCAGCCTTAAGATTGGTTTGTTCCCCAGTGAGACTCTGTTGGAGAAAATGAAATTTTCATTTGCACGTGGTTATCAATTGAGATAGCTCCTGGCTTAGGGATGGGGCATGTGTCCACTTCTCTCAGCTCTAGGCTCCTATCCCTTGCAAACCGGTGTAGGCTCTGAGCATGTTGCTTCAGTCTCTGTGAGTTCATATGTGCATTGATCCTTCACGTAGGGGTGAAGCCTCCATGTAGGCACCAGCTCAGCTTTCTCCGTGTTCAATGAGTCATAACAAATATTCCCAAACAGATTTTTTTTAGAATATGGTCCTTTTATTTACTCCATACAAATTTGTTAGCCATTTATTAAATATTAGATGCTGATCAAGGCCTTGAAAAGAAGAATAGCAAAGTCTTTGCCTGTAACTGGGAAGATAGACAGGGGATTGCAAGGTAGGATATAGGTGGAGTCACAGAAGTGTCTTATTCTTTGTGTATCTGGAGACATGTAACAGTTACTACTCAGAATAGCTAAAGGAAAAGGGGAGGAGAGGTAAAATGCTGAGGGGCAGGAGCCTGACCAGCCTCTCCCCCAGGATCGGGACCCAGAGCAACTTCACTTTCTCTTGGCGTACTGTGGTCTCTACTTTGCACACACTTTTTAATGGTGTGTGTGTGTGTGTGTGTGTGTGTGTGTGTGTGTGTGTGTTCACAGATATATGCACGTTCATGAGGCCAGAGGAGGAGCTTGGGAGTCTGCTGCTGTTCACTTTGCTGAGATGACACAGCGTCTCTCTTTGGTCATGAAACAGCATTTTAGCTAGACTGCCTGGGATAGCAGAAACGTGTGGCCAGGCCTGGTTTTATGTGGACGTGGGGGGTTTGGGGCTCAGGTTCTCTCACTTTCACCACTAGATTCTTACTTGTACAGCCACCGTCCTAGTCAGAGCAAGAGTTTTTCTGAACCATTTTCCCAAGTGTATTAATTTTCCTGGTGTTTATAGACTAGAACCCACACAGTACTTGGTTTACTTGTCCCCACATTTGGGTACATTTCAGTTATAATTAGCCACTCTGAACCCTAGTTTCAGATTTATTAAGGGACAAAGCCTTGGTGCACACCCAGAGACAGTCCACTGCGGCTTTTGGAGCTGGGAAGCTGTGTACTGCCTGAGTGGGTGTGGCCATTCTCAAGGCTTAGAGTCATCCTGGGTGGGGCACTTCTAGGCACTCCAACACCTAGATAGATGCCCCAGAGCAGCAGAGGGGTCATACATTGTCCAAGAGAGACTGTGGTATTTGAGTGGGATGTTGAAATTCCTCGGGAATAGGATTGGAATTCACATCATGGGGAAGTTAGGGAAAGTGGGGGTCTAAGCATGGTAATTAGCAAATACAGAAGCACGAAGCCTGAATGGCTTGGGGACTGCTGGACTCTTCTTCAGGTACGAATCTGCTTCTTCCACTTAAAAAATTTTCTGTGCATGGTTTGAGGACTTTGCCTGCGTGAATGTATGTGCACTGCATGAATGCTGGGTGCCCTGGAAAGCCAGAGAGAGTGTCAGAGTTCCTGGAACTGGAGTTACAGACAATTGTGAGCCCCCATGTGGAGTCAATCAAACCCTAGTCGTTTTCAAGAGCAGCAAGTGCATTCAACCACTGAGCCGTCTCCCAGCCCCTCGTCTTCTGCTTCTTATAGCTTTAGTGGTTGCCATTTTTCAGGACAATACTGCTGTTTAAATGGCTTCTCTTTGCATTTGTTTCCGTAGGCTTGGTCATTTATGACTTAAATCCTGTCTGGAAATGGCTTCTTCTTTCAGGGTTTGGTGTTATTTATAACTATACAGAGTATCATTTGTAGAAAGCATGCTCGGGGTTGTTTGTTTTGAAGTTGTCTGCTAGCAGTGAACCCTAAGGGGGAGTTCTCTAGGGTGTCACATAGAAGCCCTGGCTGTGGGAAGAGGTGGGAGATGGCTTGAACATTGCCTCATGCACATCGTAGGCAGACAGGCTCCTTCTCTAACTCACCTGCTCACGGGTACCCAGCCAGCTTTCTATGTGCTCAGAGACGCCTGTCTCCTGCCTGGGCCCTGCTTCGCCCTGTCTTTCTTGAGTTGGGTATCTGGCATTACTCGTTTCAGACCCTTAGATGTAGTCATTTTTGTTACAAATATCCAACCAAAGCAACTGAGGGAAGGAGAACTTTACATTGGCTCACGGTTTTGGGGTACTTGCCATCATGGCAGGGAACCCTAAGCTGAGGAATGAGAGGGTCACATCACGTCTGCCCTCAGGAGGCAGAGAGCGATGCTGGTACTCAGCTCACTCCCTCCTTTTTGTGCAGCCCAGGACCCCAGCCCATGGACAGTCCTGGTGAACCGGGTACCCTGCCAACATTTCGGGAGGGCTGTGTCTTCCCACTCCACGTAGCCGAGACTTGTCTCTCTGATGAGTCTAGATCTTGTTAAGCTGACAGTATCAACCATCACACCAGGGTCTGTATCTTTTGGAAGCTCTCAAGAGGTGCTTTTGCTGGAAAGAAGGGGAAAAGAGTACGATGTACGGAGTTCTCTTGGCAGACTTGATTCTGTTTTAGAAAAGGCAGGGTTATGCCATCTTCTCTGCCCCATGCTTGTTATACATTCCAGTTAATGTGTAGAGGATGGGGAAGCAGAGAATGGAGCCTGTGATGCAGGAATCTGTCCTTCTGCAGTTTCCCTAGGGTCTGTCACTGTTCCGGGCCCCTGAGTGATTGTAGCTGGATACCAAGGATGTCAACAGTGAGGGCAGGAGGAAGCTTGGCAGACCAGATTGTGCACCTTGTTTGGTTGGCTGTGGCTTTCCTCCTGCTCATGTGCCTGACACTCCATCCTGGAATGTGGTTTTAGAGTTTGTTTGTTTGTTTGTTTGTTTGTTCACTCTGTTGATAGAGTTCTATAGAGTTTAATAAAGGTCTCCCTAAAAATTGTGTGTGTGTGTGTGTGTGTGTGTGTGTGTGTGTGTGTATGTAGAGTTTAAAGCTTTTGGGGAATACACACATTACATCACAGCAGAGGCAGAAGGATTCACATTTACAGGTTATTGTGATCAGCTGTGTGCCTGGCATCCTTCCAAACACAGAGTCATAGTTGGCTGGTTAGTTGATGGGTTCCATGGACTGGAGGCTATGTGACCCCTTGCCTAGAAAGTGTGGAGACACACTCTAAACATGAATGAGTGATAAGTGTGGAGACACACTCTAAACATGAATGAGTGATAAGTGTGAAGACACACTCTAAACATGAATGGGTAAAAAGTGTGGAGACACACTCTAGACATGAATGGGTAAAAAGTGTGGAGACACGTTATGAATGTAGGTGGGTTATTTTTAAAGGTTTCCAGCCCTGAGGATGGAACCACAGCTATGTAGACAAGTGCTCTGCCACCAAGTTTCACCTCCAGCCTGAAAACAGATTTCATTATGGGACCCTTGAATTTCCCTAGAATCCTCCTTTCTGCCCATTCTGTTCTCCCTGCTTCTCATACTCCCAAGTCTAATCAGACTCTCATGGGTGTGCTCTGACCCTTACATCACCTGTGCCCCAGAATGACCGTCTGTGCTGGTAAGCCACTGCCTTCTTCAAAATCCACCCTCGCAGCCAGCTTGCAAGTGTACATTTGGAACAGAACCCAGTTATAAATTAGGTCCTGCCTGCACTGAGGCCACAAGCCCAAATGCTTTGGCATAGAAAGGTCTCTTCAGTAGCGATTGTGATAAACCAATGAGGCACTTTCCCCCACATCAAGCAAGAGCAGGAAGAAAGCAATAAACTTAAGTGACATTTTGAAGAGGAAGAAAAAAACATAGAGGAGCTAATGCATTCCTTTGTCTTGCTTTTCTTCTTTAGGCTTAAAAGACGTTAGTGAATATTTGATTTAGTCTGTAGCCAATGGGGGATATTTTTTAATGTGTTATGGGAGTATTGTTTAGTGTTACACAATATTCTTACGTGTCTTTAAGTGGTGCATTCATATAGTTTGAACAGAACCTAAAGTTTCAGCAGATACTGCAGTATGGGATATTTCCTGAGAAGCTTGGAAGTTTACACAACTATAACTGTAGAGAATAGTTACTGTGACTCTCCCACATGCAACAACCAGTATTAGTGTTCTGCTAATTTTTAAAACCATTTTTCAACCATTGAGATTATATGGTCTTTGTATTTCCCCATCTTGTGTATTTTTCACAATGAAATTTTAACTGTTTTTCTTTTTGAGACAGAACCTCACGTCATCACTCTGGCTAGCCTAGAACTTGCTGTATTGACCAGGCTGGCTCACAGAGATCTGCCCACCTCTGTCCTCCACATGTGTGCCACCACACCCAGCAGATTTTCACTTTCAGTGCATGCATAGCTTTCTGCTGAGGAAGTTTTCATAGTCTGTCCATTGGTTCCAGTCTTCACTATTGCAAATCTTGTTGCTGTCTGGGGAACATTTATTCTTGTTTTCCCTGACTCCCCTAGAACAGTCTCCTAGTTGAAGTATGGGAATATTACACATGCTGCCAAATTCTAAAAAGGTTTCTCCAGTTATAATCAGAGTAAAATGGGGCTAACTTCTTCATCCTGGGTCCTGCTTTTGCGTATTTCAAAGTTGAACAGCAAGGCTTCCAGTAAAAAGATACCTTTTGTTTACATATGGCATATCTTTTGCTATACTTTTTTTTTTTTTTTTTTTTTAAATCTAAAATGACCTCTGAAGACCCAGTGTGACAGTGTTACCAGCAGTTGCACTGTGTGGGTGGTAGAAGGAAGTTTGGTGATCAGTGTGAGACATACCCTAGAAGGAAATTTTGTGACCCTGGTCCTCATCTCTTAACCTCTGCTCTTTAGTTCCCTCTCTTCCCCCAAGGAGGGAATAGGTCTTCTCTACCAGATGCCAGGTAGAGATGGTCCACCATGATTGACCATGCTGCTGTAGGCTCAGAGTAGCAGGCCAGATGACCAATAGCCAGTAAACCTTTCTTCTTTTGAAGTTGATTATTTTACGTGTTTTGTCACAGAGATGGAAGGCTGGCTTGTATACGCTGAGATCTGTTTATAGAAATTTTCTCCAGCTCAACAGAATTGGAGCACATGTATGCTATGTCAGGGCTGGAGGTGTGAGCTCTGCTTCCTGGAGAACCACCTGGCCTGGAGGCTGACTTGTGAAGGGAAGCTGTACATGACTTCTTTCTGGTCTCTTCTGTAGACTCTCAAGTTCTTTGAAACAGAAAGCACTTTTGTTGTTGTTGCTGGTTGTTTACACAAAGGCAACATGACTAAATATATGCTTTCCTAAAAGTCGTGGGTCTGATAGTTGGAGGTAAAGCAGGGTGGTGGTGGTGGTGAGAAAGTGTAACATGAATCTTAAAAGGTCTTATTAATAAAAACAAACCCGGAGCCAGGAATTGGGGTGAATATTGAAAGATCAGAGACACAGAGCAAGCCACATCCAACCTCCCCATGCCAATTCCTCAGCTGGTCCTGTTTCCTCAAACTGGAAGCCTCTGTGTCCTCATCTGAATGGATTTCAGCTGAACTGCTGCTAAAAGCCTAAAAGCTTAACAAGCCAAAAGCTTCTAGTTCCTGGTCCTCACGCCTTATATACCTTTCTGCTTCCTGCCATCACTTCCTGGGATGAAAGTTGTGTGTCACCATGCCTGGCTGTTTCCAGTGTGGCTTTGAATTCACAGAGATCCAGATGGATCTCTGCCTCTGGAATGCTAGGATTAAAGGCGTGCATGCCACCAATTTATGGCTTCTTTGTCTAGTGGCTGTTCTGTTCTCTGACCCCAGTTAAGTTTATTAGGGTGCACAATATATTGGGGGGCACAATATCACCACAAGAAAGCATCAGCTTGAGGTTGATAACTTCCTAGGCAGATGGTGCCTCGACTCCAGAAGGATGTTAGTACCATTTACAGTTGGCTTATGTCTAATGGCCTGTGTGATGTTTATGGTACTCAGGCCAGAGCATTCAATGGCAGGAGTTTGTAACTGGTAATCCAGCCTGACCATTCACCTTTACACCTGACCTTTGGATGATTCAGATCAAACTGTTCAGAAAATTTAACATGACATCCCTTGGGTCCATGATTAGAGTGTGTGTATTTGCTTTCAGAGGTTGGATGCTGTCACCTCTCTGTGGTTCTGTCAGCCTTGGCTGTTTGATTCGGTGTGAGCCTGCTGTGTTGGCTACATCATCTGATGCTAACACGTTAGTCACCTGACACCACATCCCTCCTGAAGCTTGATGTAGCCAGATAGAGGAAGGGAAAACAGCAAGAAAGGCATGCTTGCACACCCAGGCTCCTCTGCCACTCTGTGAGGATGTCATGCTATGACCTGGTGACTGTCATTTCCATTTTAGGGGGCGTGAATATAGGCTGTCAATATAGCCCTTGGGAAACAATTTATTTAAATCAGAACTTTAATTGATTCTGTTTTTATTTTTAATTTAATTAGATTTTTTTCTTTCATGTGTACAGGTGTTTTGTCTGTGTGTATGTCTATGTACCACTGTGTGCCTCGTGTCTGTGGAGGCCGGAATAGGGCATATGACCCTCTGGGACTCGAGTTACAGATGGTTGTGGAACTGCCGTATAGGTTCTGGCATTCGAACCTGGGTCCTCTGGAAGAGCAGTCAGTCCTCTTAACTGCGGAGCTGTCTCTCCAACCCCCTGATTCTTGTTGTTTTTTAAAGTTTAAAATATAAAAGGCCTTTTGTAAATGATGGTAGTATATATTTAACTTGGGTGATTTTAATAAAGAATCATACCTTATTCTATTATAACTGAAAAATATAAGTGTGGGCACAAAACACACCATTCTGAACAGGCTCCAGGAAGCAGGGGACTTTCCAGTGTGAATGACTTAGGTACTTTTTCATTAATTTTGAAACAGGATCTTTAAAAATTATAGGTATAAATCTCTTGTGCCCTTTCTGTTTTTTAAGAAGCCAACAAGAGTGTTTCCTCCTGCAAGAGTTTCAAGGATTCTCGTAATAGAGGAATATTTTGAGTGTATTTCCCTTAGCTGGAATGACCAAATAGTACTTTAAAATAAATATATTACCATTCTTGGATCTTCAAAGGACGATACCCTTGAAGAACACAGTTGGCTGGGCTGTTCATATGGAGAAAAGACCATTGTGGTTGTGTGTTAAAAAGTGTATTAAAAAGCTTTCCTGAGAACTTGGAGGTTCACTACTTGAGAAAAGATATCTATGTGGCTGCTGTGAGCCTTCAAGGATGACACCAGTAGACATCCTAACATGGAAGTGGGGGATCCCAGGAGACCTCAGCCCTAGACAAAGAACTACAGACAATTAAGTACTGTTGCGATGGGAGAGACAGACTTCCCCAGGGAAAAGCACAGCAATTGGTTATCCCTACCAAATGGTCAGCCCCGTGGGGAACATTGACAGTCAGACCGGAACAAGTGAACCAAATAGGTGGCAGAGGGGCCACTGCTAGTGCCCAGTTCTGTGATATGTAGCCTAAATGTGGGCTGCTGGTGCAGTATACATGCTGCATTTCTTGCCAGTTGTATTGCCTTTGTTTCTTGAGTATGTGCATGGGGAGGCACATGTGCCTTCATGCATATGTGAGGTCAGAGGAGAACTTGCAGGAGCAGCGTCTTTCTACCATGTGGAACTTGGGACGTTCAACTCCAGTCATCAACCAGCTGAGCTAGCTCACTGACTCATTTCTTACCTTTTAAGATAAAATTAGCTACAAGTAGATGTTCTGATACCTTCTTCTCACACGCATGGCAAGTCTTTCTCTGTTCCACCAGCCAGCTCCCAAATAATGACACAGAGACTTCTTACTAATTATGGAAACTTGGATTTAAAAAAAAAACAAACAAAACTCCGTACTTTTTGGGGGGCCTGCCACCAGTTCCCAAATAATCACATGGAGGCTTATTCTTTCTTATGAATGCCTGGCCTGAGCTTGTCTTATTTCTAGCCAGCTTTTCTCAAATTATTCCATCTACCTTTTGCCTTTCTCTACTTCTATATATCTTTTCATCCCTTCTTATTCTGTGTCTGGCTGTCTGGCTGCCCCCCACATCCTCCTCTCCTCCTTTCCTTGCTCCCCTTCTTTTTCTCCCTCTTGTTTATTCTCTCTGCCAGCCTCACCTATTTCTCTCTCCTGCCTAGCTATTGGGCGTTCTGCTCTTTATTAGACCAATCAGGTGTTTTAGACAGGCAAAGTAACACAGCTTTACAGAGTTAAATACAACATAAAAAATGCAACACATCTTTGCATCATTAAACAAATGTTCCAGAGCATAAACAAATCTAACACATCTTCAACTAACATTCTTCAGCACTTGGCCTTAGCTTAGGCTTGTTCTCAACTAGTTCTTTTTGCTTAAATTAATCCATTGATATTAATCTATGTTCTGCCAAGTGGCATTACCTATCATCCATCTTGCACCCCTTGTTTCCTCTCTGTGCCTGGCTGGCAACCCCACCTTTCTTCTTCCCAGAACTCTCTCTCCAGAAGTTCCACCTATACCTCCTGCCTATCTGTTGGCCATTTAGCTTTTTATTAAGCCAAATCATGGTGCTATATCTTTACCCAGTGTAATCAAATATGTCACAACAATCTCACCCCTGATATATGTATATATAGATAGTCTTGCTTATTTCCCTCCGTAAAACTGTCTCGCTTACTCCTTTCACTAAAACACTCCTTTGGAGATTTTTACACTCATGTGCAAATGAAGAAGTGACTCCACTTCGTGCATCTTTTACCCGGTTCTGGATTTGTTTCCAAAGGCCAGCCTGGTCTACAGAGCGAGATCTAGGAATGGCGCAAAGCTACACAGAGAAACCCTGCCTCGAAAAATAAAACAAAAGTCTTAAAATGTTAGAAGAAGATGGTACTTGCAGATGACTTCACCCATCCCTTTATTTCATGCTCAAGATCAGACAGAAGTTCTGGAACCGCACTCTACCATGGACACAGGGCTGGATCACATTCCTACCCTGAACCATGTGTCTGGGTGCACCGAGTTCTTCGGTGGGTAGTGTGGCTGCCTGGTGGCAGTCTAGCTGCTAACCAGGGGGGTTCTGTTGGAGTCGGACTTCCTGACAAGTAGTTTCCTCCTCACGATTTCTGGCTCAATGTCTTCACTTCCAAGCATATGGTCTTGACATCATCTACTTGGTTCTCTTTTTGCTTCCTTCTTGTCAGAGACATAACACTTCATCGAGCTAGGACGGGAATGTAAAAGTGTTCTCATAGATAGACCCTCAGTTCCTGAGAAGCAGCCATCGCAGGGGCCATCCTGCACTTGTGGAATCCAGAATCAGCCTTAAAAAGAGGTGAGGGTGAAAGCCTTATGTGTGTACTCTCCAAAACACACAAAAAATGTATTTTTTTTTAAAAGGCAAGGGGCAGACAGCGAGGGCGGAGGATACATTTTCCCCCATAACAGCAGCACAGTTCTTGAGAGGGTGGCTGACCTTTGGATGGAAACCTAGCCCTCAGTTTCTCAGCTGGAACAAAGCTGTGGGCCTCCCAGCTTTCTGGGTCTAACCAGGGGACTGCTAGTTAAGTTGTATTCCTTGGTTTTGAGGGAAATTTGTTATGAGGGAATTAAACAACAAAATGAATCGTGCCATTAGATTAA
Source organism: Onychomys torridus (assembly GCF_903995425.1). Classification (NCBI taxonomy): domain Eukaryota; kingdom Metazoa; phylum Chordata; class Mammalia; order Rodentia; family Cricetidae; genus Onychomys; species Onychomys torridus. The sequence goes on along the minus strand of NC_050447.1, from coordinate 78,047,441 downwards.
GAGTTAGTCCTTTTAAGATTATTGGGTTTGCAGAACTGTTACTGAGTTCTGTGAAAGCAGAGGCACAATGTGACCCTGGGGATCATTGACACACCTGAGCAATGTGCTCTCTGCTGGTGTGCTCTCTGCTAGTTGGCCCTCTGTTAGTGTGCTCTCTGTTAGTGTGCTCTCTGCTAGTGTGCCCTGTGCTGTCTTGTCTCTTTGTTACTATGGCACGATGCTAGTGTGGATTTCTTCTAGTATGGCTTTCTACACAGGACATGCACAAATAAATGATTCCTTCAAAAACCAGGTTTTCTCTTCTGACTTAGTAGCAAATTAGCGTGATTATTAAGGGCTTGAGGAGGATGGGGTCCAAACTGCCAGCAGGTAGAAGCCGCGTGTGCTGTGTAATGTGGGTAGGGAGTGCTAAAGACTTCCTTGTCTTTTCTAGAAGGCACAGCCTGGATTGTGGACAAGAGGGAGGGCCTGCTCTACCTTTCTAGGGGAAGGTCCTGGACATTTCTTCTTTTATATTCATTTATTATTTATTCTTTGACAGTTTTAAACATGTACAATGTATTCGGTCATTTTCACTCCCCGTGGTCCTCATCCACCTCCACTGATCCCCTTCTTCCTCACAAGTCTGTTTCTTACTTTCTTGGCTTTCGTTGATTTGTTTTTCTTTTCTTGTGACCCACTGAGTTTAATTAGGGTTGCTTCATGAACATGAATGAGGGATTGTTTACTAGAGCGCGGGAAGTTTAGTAGTAGCTACACCACTGAAGAAAATGACTGCCCCACCCCCAGCCACCCTTCGCTGGCCCATCTTGTGATGGATCCACAGCTGTCATGGGTTTGTGAGTGCCATGGCCATTTCCTGAGAAAGCCTGACAAAACCTTCAGTGGGAGCCCCGATTCAAAGCTATGGGTCAGACAAGATAATGTGTGGAGAGAGAGAGAGATGAAGTACTCAGTGTTAGGAGACTCTTCATATAGCTTGCATAGTGTTCATTAAAAATATTCGGTGCTGCTCTCATCTCGGTCTGCTGTGGCTTTTAGACAACTGTCCATTGTGGGAGGCGCCGACAGTTTCTGATGTGTGGCCCAGACTGCCAATGCCAAGGAACAGAGTCTCAGCTGTATTCAAAGATGCTTTGAGCAGCCCTTTAATCTAGAAATTCATTCTCCACAAACCTTACTGTTGAGACTTGTTCTTTTTTGGGGGGTGGGGGGATTGTTTATTTGCTTGCTTGCTTTGAGATAGAGTGTCCCTATAGCCCAAGCTGACCTTGAATCTTCTTGATCTTCTTGCCTCAACTTCCAGAAGAAGTTGAGATGCCAGGGTTACCATGGGAGTTCTGAAGTATGGTCTTGAGGGTCATTAACTAAAGCCTTCCCAGGTCAGCACTGTACTGCGAACAGGCTTCCCCCCTTCATAAGGAACTTACCATTGGAAGCACAGATGATGGTAACAGTGGCAGCAGATGGTGGAAGGACCCCCGGGAAGGGCATGCGTGAGGAATGAAGGAACTATTTGGAAGTAGGAATTATTTCTGTGGTGCAAAACAAAGAGTACAAAATATACGGGCTTAGATTTTTATAGAAAGTAGTGAAATTGGGGCAGGGCGGGGGCAGAAATGTTGATAAGAACTTCTGAAGGAAAATGAATTCTCTTTTTATAAGACCCATAAGCGTAGTTGTAGGGCAAAAGCCTGGGCTTGGCCACTGCCCCAGTACAGAGAGAATAGACTCTTCAGTGTGGCCACACTGGAAGCACCAATAAAGGGGTCTGGCGATCACAGCTCTGTCTTCAGGTTTAAATAAAGAATTGTAGCATGGGGTTAGTGGTATGCATGGCTATGCAGCTGTAGCCAAGGTATGGGCAGGCTGACCATGGTTTCAGCCCTGGTTCTGCAAGCTTTGCTGTGTCATTATTATTATTGTTATTAGGCGACCAGTTTGGTTCCTAGCAGACTGCTTCTACGGCAGCAGCACCTGTCCCATCCTAACTGCCCTTGGTGACCTGTTCCAGAGGCTTTGTTCCTCCTGGATTCAAAGTGACTGTAAACTCAGGATGGTGACTTACCTTTGTGCCTGTGGGTCCAAGGGTGCAATCAGTGCTTTTTAGCAAAGGTAGTTTTTAAGGACTGTTCTATGAAAAACTGAGAACAGGAGAGAGAGAGATGAATTGGGGCTTTGCCATGTGTGACGGGGAAAGAAAAGCTAATGCCTGTGGACAAGCACCCTAGATTTTTAAGCTCTTCAGGGTAATGCCTTCACGTGTTGTTTACATTTCCAAGAGGAAGTACGTATCCTTGTCTGCTCTACACATCAAGATACATGCATGCTGTCCATCTTTGGTGCTATTACAGCATGTCAGGGCAATGCAGTTTTCATAGAAAGTTACTTTTAGATATGAAGGGCCTCTTATCACTAAACTCAGTACTCGCAAAGTGTGTAAAAAGGTGGTTTGCTATAGGGCAAGGAAGGGGACTGGATGGGGTGTAACCTGGAGAGTGGTGTGGTTCAGGGGCTAGACTAATCTCTCAGCCTCACCAAGCTTCCCCTCAAATACAGCCTCAAGCCCTCCCTAGGGAGAACAAAATGACAGGTCTGTGCATCTGAACTTGTAGACAGACTGGGTCTGGATAGGTGGCTCAGTAATGACACACACTGGCTGCTCTTCCAGAGGACCGGGGTTCAATTCCCAGCACCTACAAGGCAGCTCACAACCATCCATAACTCCAGTTCCAGGGAATCCAGTGCCTTCTTCTGGACTCTGTAAGTACCAGGCACACATGTGGCCCATAGACATACATGCAGGCACATAAAATAAGTAAATACAATAAAAAAATAAATAAAGTTATAGGCAGGCAAATGAGTCTATAGGTGGTTCTTTTGCACATCTAAATTTGGTTTAGATAGTTGGTTATTTTGAGATGTGTGACAGATTATGACCAGCCCAGATACTTAGCTCATGTTTCAGGGTGTGCATCCCTGTGGGTCACTCCCTGGGGACAGGAACACCTTTTCATCTGCACTGGTGACTCTGCTGCATTGATAAACGGTATCCGCCACCTGTTTAGGGTTCACCGAATCAGAAACCTCATTGTTGCAGATACATGACATGACCACAGTGAGGACAGGGTTCTGTGTACTTGGAGATTAGTCCCTATCCCAGGGGTGTCCTTACTACTGAAGCGCAGATGAGAATAAATAATGCTAACTGTCTACATGTTGAGATTTTTTAAAGCTCATGCTGGGGGCTTCTCCAGTCTTTGTAAATTACCTGTAGATGGTTCCTCCTCCTCCTCTTCCTTTTCTTCTGTCCGGATTTTTTTTCAAAACTTTAGTGTGTGTGTGTGTGTGTGTGTGTGTGTGTGTGTGTGTGTGTGTGAGATAATATGGGATTTACTTCGTGGTATTTTGGGATATGTATAGATAGTGAAGGGGTTACGATAGTAGAGCAAATTAACACGTATTTGCTTCCTTAGTTACTTTTTTGTGACAAGGGCAGCAAAAATTTCTACTTATTTGATAAAATACTAAATATCATAAAGCTTATCATTTACATCAGCTCTGTAGACTTGCCCTGTGTACCTGCTGCTCTGTCCTGTGTTGTTTTATTTCCTACCATCTCTTTTGTAGACTTCTACATGTAAGTGAGATTTTGTAATGCACTGTGTCTGCTTTATTTCACTTAGGAAAGTGTCCTCCAGGTCCCCTGTTGTGGCAAAAGTCAGGATCTTGGCACTAGTTTCTCTTTTGGCTGCATGAACTGTGAGTCGTTAGAGCCCTGGCTACAGTATCCAATTCAGTCCATCAGACTGTAACAATTAGTTGATGAGACCTTAATGTAGTAGAGGCAACACTCTACCTGAGCAAGTGTGGATGAGCTGGGAGATGCACCTGCAGCTTGGGAGACTGGCCATGTGCCTGCCCTGGCTTCCGGAGCTCTTCACAACCAAGGTCTTTAGAGTAGTTTAATGTTTCAAAATGTAAAATTCAGATGAGTTAACTGAGCCGCATTGGCATTGGCGTGTGAAACTTAAAATACTGAAATGCTGCTAACATACTTTGTTTCCATACTCTGCTATTTTAAAAAATGGATTAAAGCAGAAAAATGGGACTTGCATCCTGCAGTTACTGAGTAGCTACTCAGTCAGTCTAGAACGGAAGGGAAGAAAATAGTCATTTTCATCCATATTGACACCACTTTTCAGGACTCTGAAAGGAGGCTGTGGATTTCAAGTCCCTCCCACAGTTCCTTTTCGCAGTTGAGTTAAGGTGCATTGGTGGCTACTCTTGAGAGCTGAGATTTCCTTCAACAGAGAGGAACAGCTTTCTGAGTTTATATTGTCCAAGGGTGAGGCCAGCTGCCTTTGGAAAGAATGAGTTTCCTGTCCCTGTAATGATGCAAGCATGCACTGCTTCAGCAGATTTCAAAGTTGTTTTCCATAGTGATGGGCAAGTTGGATAAATACCCTCAGTGGGGCAGACTCCAGGGCAGAGTCAGGTTGGGGTGGTGTTCTTGACTCACTGGTTATGTTCCGTGATGTCCCCTTAGGAATGGATATGGGAATTAGAGTAAGGGATATGACCACAATGAATACTTAAGTTCATGTTTAAAAAAATGATTATAAAACTGTTGTTAGCTGGGTGTGGCGGGGCACGCCTTTAATCCCAGCTCTCGAGAGGCAGAGTCAGGTGGGTCTCTGTGAGTTCCAGGCCAGTCTGGTCTTCATAAGTGAGTTGGTTCCAGACCAGCCAGGTCTACCCAGCAAGTCTCTGACTCAATGGAAAAGAAAAGAAAACTGATTAATTTTTATATGAAGGTCTAGGATGAGTATTATCCTCTGTCTCAAATGCTTGGGACCAGAAGTGTTGTGGATTTTGGATTTATTTTCTTCTGGTTTTAGAATGCTTATACATATGAGAGGTCTTGGGAAGGATTCCAAGCCTGTGCATGTTTCATGGTCATCTTAGGCACACAACCTGAAGTCATTTTCAGCTGTCTTTAGCATGCCCACCTTTTAACTGTGACCTGTCACTTAACATCAGATTTGGGACTTTCTGTCTGTTCTATCTTGTTGTCACCCTGGAAGTTCAGATTTTGGAGTGCTTTGGATTTTCACTGGGGTACCCAACTTTATAACGATGACACAAGAGATAAATGACTGTCACACAGTAACCAGTGTGTGCAAGTGGGATTGACCCTTTCTAATCTCTTAAAGATTATTGTCGGGGCTGGAGAGATGGCTCAGAGGCTAAGAGCACTGACTGCTCTTCCATAGTGACCCAGGTTCAACTCCCAGCACCCACATGGCAGCTCACAACTGTCTGTATCTCCAGCTCCAGGGGATCTGACTCCCTCACACAGACATACATGCAGGCAAAACACCAGTGCACATTAAATAAAAAATAAATACATTATTTTTTTTTAAAGTTTGCTATTGTTGAGATTCTCTCCACACTAGGTGGGTAGCACAATTAAAATACTTTTATTTTTTCAGACAGTATGTTATGTAGCCTGTGCTGGCCTCTTAACCAAGTGCTAAGGATTACTGGTGTAGGCTTGCATAGCTGGGTTAATTTTTTTTTTTTTTTGTATTTATGTAACCACAAGGACCTTGATTCTGTCATGACCAAATTTCACAAGGAAAAATCTTCATTTTAGTGCCACTTTTCTACTGTTAGTATTGTAGTTCAAAGAAATATAGAGACTTTAATTCTTAGGTCTCAGTCTACTTGTTTGTTTTGTAATGAGTACTTAACTTGGTACTAGTTCTCAAGAACATTGGTTTTAAAAAAATGAAGATCATATAGAAATGGTGTGTGCGTATCATTTCATGCCAGGTAATTATAGATTTTAATTGCTACCTCTTAACTTTACGTTCTCAAATTTAAGTCCTATTGAAAATGTAAACATCAGAACTCTTGAAAAACACACGTGTGTATGGCAGCTGTGCAGTGGTCAAAATTAAGGGATTGTCATGGACTCTATAGTTCTTTTATTACATCTGTTCCTTATGGTAACAGTAATCCTACAGACCCACAGTGTTGCTCAGTTGGACCCCTGCAGAAATTGCCAGCTGTGCAGAGGTTAGGCAGCTGTGTGTGGTATGCATGGGTGGACAGCTGCAGGCAGGATGGCCTGAGGGGAGCTGCACACAGCAGAGCACCTCTGAAGAAGGCTTGGCTAGGCATGGGAATGCAGGGCCACAATAGGACACGGCAGCTCCCCCACAGTTCCCAAGGAAATTCGGCAAGTGGTCACTGCGTGTGTCCGAGACAGTTGGTAGCAGGTGACTCTTCTTGTAGGGAAGACTCAAGAGACTGGTGTCTTATAGATTAGTGGTGCTTTTGATATGAGGAGTCTTCAGCCAGTAGACCTTAGGGTCCTGTGCTAGACAGAAAAATTTCTGTTTGTTTATTTGGAGCTAGAAATATTTTTAAGGGGACAGGGCAGACCAGTTGAACCCATTTTTAATTTGAGTTTATTACATTTTTCTACCTATCTAGCGTGTGTATGTATGTGGAGGACGGAGGGCTCTCTCCTTCCACCATAGGGCTTACAGGGAATAAACAGGCCGTTAGGCTGGGTGGCAAGTGCTGCTACCCACTGAGCCACCTCGCCAGCCCAAAACAGTTTCTGAATCATGAAAAATATATACAGTAGAATAAGATGAAACAGTTGCAAGTCAAAGAATAACAGCATCATATTTGGGGTGGGTTGATGGATAAGCTGCAAGATTTATTAAGCAGTTTTCCTCAGCAGGAGCAGGCTGCTTCAAGGGAAAGAACCAAGGGTCCTAGAGAGTACCATGACATCTGCTAAAGAAGATGCAGCAAGTATGGTAGTCCATGTCTGGATCCCAGCGCTCAGGTGGCTGAGGCAGGAGGATTGTGAATTCCAGGTCAGCCTGGCCTACACGCTGAGACCTTGCCTCAAAACAAGTGAGAGAGAAGAAAATCTGACCTGTAATATCTCTGAGATTGTTTAAATTTACACTGTGATGGTGGCAAAACTAAGTGATTTGCCCCCAACCCCAAACCGAACTTAGGGAATTTAATGTATTAAATGTATATAGGTGAGGTCATGCATTTAGGGGGTTGGAAAGACTACACATATACATGGAACCCCATGTCACCCAGCTTCTGCTAGGTTTGGGTGCTGTGCCCCCTGTAGCCAATGTTAGGACAGGCTAGGCAGTTCAAGGACAAAAGGAAGAAGATGCTCCAGGCACTTGTTCTCGAAATTGTGTGCCCTGTGCACAGTTCCACACATGTGTGCTCCGTCACTGGTAGGAACTAAGCTGCCAAGACTGCTGGGAAGGGCTAAGAGAGGAGGAGTTAGAAAAGGCACCATGGTTATGAGAAGAAATTACGGTGGAGAAAGACCCTGCAGAAGGACAGGGCTGAGGCTTAGCTTAGGTGGTGGTCTCCAGCATAAGGAAAGAAAAGTCTCTCTGATGAGGCTGGTGTTGAGAAGTACCACATAGGCTGTTGACTTCTGCAAACCAGATCCTGTAGAATTGAGCTCACGGAGGGCTTGTGGGGAAGGATAACTTAGTTTCAGAGCTTGCTCTGTTTCATGTTGTCTGCTCTGTACACAGTAGTGAGGGGAAGAGAGGAGATGCGTTAGAGTTCACATTTGACAGAGCGGAAGTCAGCTCGGGGAGAGCGAGTCAGGACCACAGACTTGGGCCCTGCACCTGTCTTCTGAGCCACACCATGGGCGGGGAAGGGTACTGTGTGTCACATCTGTCACTTTTGTCAGGCTCTCTGGGATGAAGGAAAACTAGAAAATGTGAATACTAGAAAGGTCTTCACAGAGGTGTTGCCTCTTTGTCATGTTAGAGCAAAGTGTCATGTCGGAGCCCTTGTTGGACACCAGTGATGACTGCCTGGAGTTAGTTGCTCTATTTTATACGATATGAAATCTCTTCGTTTTTCCGTATACTGTACTCCGATTTATAAAGAGATGGCCTCTGCCAGGCCAACAAACAAACAAACAAAAAACCCCAAAAGGATCCAAAAGATGATTTTTGTGTGAAAACAGGACCACAGGTGATGTTGAAGTGATTGTGCACAAAGCTTGCTTAGCCTGTGGAAATTAGTTACAAGACTTCCCCTAAATTATAGGCCCTTAGTCATGGCTGATGCCAGAATCTTCATGCAGTTATGCCTATGTAAGGACTACTGGTCCATCTGTCTCTCTGGGCCCTGGTGGGAGTTCCAGGTGTCCTGATAACCGTTAATGTGGTACATTAACCCTTCTCACGGCAGATTCCAGTTGGCCTGCCCAGCAGAGACAGACAGAAGAAGTCACGTTCAGTTGGGTTTAAAGGAAGAGCAGGTGATTTTTGAGGCCCTGTCATAGTTTATATGCTTACCAACTCCTTGCTCCTGTGGCCTCCACTACCAGTAAGGTTTGTTCCTTTCTCATGCTGCTGGCCAAACCAGGAATTGCAGGCCTTCAGCAAGCATCGTTGATTTTTAACTTTATATTATGTATCGTGAATAAAATGGTCGGAACTGGGGAGTCTTCTTACTGAGTAAAGGCAAGTGTGCATGGGTGTGTTTGAGAGCAGGCCTTTCAGCAGTGGCAAACAGTTTAAGAATAACAGTAGGGCTGGGCAGTGTTGGCATACGCCTTTAATCCCAGCACCCAGGAGGCAGAGCCAGGCGGATATCTGTGAGTTCAAGGCCAGCCTGGTCTACAGAGCGAGATCGAGGACAGGCACCAAAACTACACAGAGAAACCCTGTTTAAAAAAAAAAAGAAGACGAGGCAGAAGAGCAGGAAGGTTCCTGGAAGGTAACACTCACTCTTCAGAAGGACCAGTGGAGGACAGGAAGACCATCGCGAAGGTCCTTGGAGCTGTTGCAGTTGGGCTGTGAAACCGTCAGAACGCATTGCCCCAGTCGGTAGTAGTTCGGTTTGGGAAGTGGTGAAACCTTTAGGGGATGGGCCTAGTTGCAGGAAGTGGGTCGCTTGTAGGGGTTGGGGGGGGGGTATTTATTGACCCACAGGGCTTCAGGCCCAATCTCTGGCTCCCCTGTCTCCTCCATGGAACAAGAAGTCCTGGCTCAAACGAGTACCTCCCCTGCCATGAAGTTATATGCTGAAAGTCCTTGCCCTAAATTGCTGCTGCTTTCTGTTTTTGTTCATGTATGTGCACATGTGGGTGTATGCTCGTTTGTGCATGATGTGTGTGTGTGTGTGTGTGTGTGTGTGTGTGTGTGTGTTTGTGTGTGTGTGTGTGTGTAGACAGACACTGAACTGATGTCTGATGCCTTCCTCAATTGCTCTCTCTCTCTTTTATTTACTGGAGAAGAACCCAGACATCACTAGTTCCATAATTCCACCTAGTCTAGCTAGCCACCCTGCCATGAAGATATCCCTGTCTTTGCTCCTAGTGCTGGGGTTACAAACTGCTCTCATACCTGCACATTTCTGTGTGCGTGCTGGGGATCAGAACTCTGTTTATAAGGCAACACTGAGCCAGCTCCCCAGCTCCCCAAACTGCTTCTGTTAGGTAATTTGTCCCAGCCACAAGAAAAGTAACTGGTGCAGGGGTAGGGTGAGTAGTGGAGGGCATGCTGGAGCAGGGGTAGGGTGAGTAGTGGAGGGCATGCTGGAGCAGGGGTAGGGTGAGTAGTAGAGAGCATGCTTAGCACAAGATCCTGGATTCAGTCCCCAGCACCAAAAGTAATGCAGATCTTGCATACATTATACATGTATTTTGCATTTTCCTTTGGTTAAGAAAGGAGAGATGGTGTACTCTGCACATGTGCCTGTCTGAACCTGTATGCGAAGACCCAGGTATTATCTTGGACATTTGTGTTTATCTTTTGGATTCTGCTCTAGAAGATCTTTCCATCTCACACACTCACTGCATGAAGCCAGGCTGCCTTTTGAACCTGCTGCTCTGTTGGCCTTTCTTAAGGTAGGAGAATGGATTGTTTTCCCACAGTACCCTGGAGTGAAAAAGCTAGAGAGAAAGTCCCCTGGTGTCCCTGCCTTCAGTCTGGATTAGTGTGGTGGTATGTATGTCTTCCTGTGCTGCGACAATAACACCTTAGGGCCCATTGGAAGGTGTGGCACCACGGTCGTTGATGTCGAGGTCATGGGGCCACTAGGGAAGTCTGGCTGGCCCTGTTTCTTTGCTGTGCCCTGGAGCATTTAATTCATTGTTTATTACTGAGCAGGAGATTGGCAAGGCTTAAACTTGGCTGATGCTTTTTACTTAATTCTACTAGAAACACAGGCATTTTAAAAAAATTAAACAACTAAAATTGGAGACACCTCCTTGCCTTTCGATGTAGCATCCAAGATTATCTTGAACTCATGGGCTCAAATGATTCTCTGGATTCTCCCAAATAACAGAGACTAAAATGCATGCCACTGTAGTCTGAATAGGATTCTTGTCACTCACTTTAATGCTTTAAAAGAAGGTAAGGGGTCAGAGAGATGGGCACTTGCTGCATGAACATGAGGACCTGAGTTCAGATCTCCAAAACTTGCACAAAAAAACTGGGCATGTCTGGGACTATAATTTCAGCATAGTTGGAGGGCAGTGCCAGGAGGCTCCCTCAGCCCTGCTGACCACCGTCTTAGCTCCAGATTTAGTGTGAGAATCTATTGCAAGAGAACAAAGCAGAAAATGGTAGACCAGCAGAACTGATATTTTCCTCTGGTCTCTGCATACACCTGCATATACATATGTGATCCCCTGACCCCCACTGAGTCTTAAAAGTAGACAAACCAGAAGACTTGAACCTTCCAGGTACTTTAACTGATGTCCTGGCCCTGGAAAATCTACGACAATATAATCACGGTCAGCTGTTCTTTTCGACAGAGTCGAGTGGCCGCGAGTGTTTCATATTTTTAGATTCTTTGAAGAGCCCTCAGTGGCCACTCACACCGACTCTTCATTACACTCACTTAGCAACCTTTTAATAAACCTGGAAACTGCTGCCATTATGCAGACATTAGCAAGAGGACCACTTTACTGCCTCAGCACTGGATTGAGATGCTACGTTATGTTTTAGCTTTATTTTAAGAACATTTCCCAGTGCTTTGGGAGGCTGGTATTTGCTTGCCATTAGCTAAACTCAAAATGTTGATGGTGAAGGGTAGTGGGGTTGAAAGAATTTTCAAAAACCTCTTCATTAATGGAAACTCTAAAACACTGCAGCAATAGCGAAATGGTGTGCTCTCTCCCCTCCCCTGCACCTCTTGCTACGTGTCTCAGAGGCGCCTCTGCCAGTCATTCTGCAGAGTCCCCAGATGGTAGGTGCTCGCTGCCATGTGGCCACGGCTGCTTATGTAGCAGCTGGTCTGGACTGAGATGGACTGTGCCAAGCGTCAGTACCACCTCAGAGGCTTCCCCCCCTCCCCCGAAGATCCTGGGGAGCTCTTCCCTGGCCTTTCTGTCTAAACACCTTACCTTCCATGCCTGTATCTGTGGGGTCCCTTGTAATGCTTTCACACTGTAGTAATTTGTTTCAGTCTGGCCCCTTGTATCCACTGTGAGTAGGGAACCCCCACTAGGAGGACCCAGAAGAAATGGACTTCCAGCACACGTACACTGTACTCTTCTTACGATGTCTTTCTGTTTGTGATGCTGAGACTTGAACCCATGGCCCTGTGTATAGCAGGCGAATGCTTTACCCCTGAGCCTCATTTACTATCTTAATGTAAGTCTCACTCTTTAAAAATGAAGGCAGCCGGGCGGTGGTGGCGCACTCCTGTGATCCCAGCACTCGGGAGGCAGAGGCGGGCGGGTCTCCGTGAGTTTGAGGCCAGCCTGGGCTACAGAATGAGTTCCAGGAAAGGAGCAAAGAGACACAGAGAAACCCTGCCTCGAAAAACAAACAAACAAACAAAAAGAATGTATCCTAACTATAACATAAAAGAAATATAAGGGAAATACCTTGTGATAAAACAGTGTGGCCACCATTCTGTTTCTCGTCCTGGCCGTTGGACTTTGACTAACCTGCAAGCAGATGCAGAAAGAACCAGCTCTGAACACTTGCCGCCATGCGCGTGTGTATATGAGGAGTGTTGGCCCTGGGCCACTTCAGGCCTCTTAGAAGAAGTTCCCAGGCAGGCCCTTCCTGACTGCGTCCGTAAGCAGCTATCCACTGAAGTCCAGCTTCTCCTACACCTCTGACCAAGCCATTGCCTGGGGGTACCCAGTGCTAGCTGCCATGCCGCCTTTCCTGTCTGCTCCACTAAATCCATGAGCCCAAGACTTTTCAACTTTCGGTTCTTGACTATCCTCAGCACCTAGAACAGTGCCTGGAACTGTAAGAGGTTCTGTTGGATAAGCAAGTCCTTTCTTCTTGCTCTCTGATTCTTTAGCTACGAGGGCCTGTGAATGGCGGGATTGCCGATGGTTCTCTCCCGGACCTCCCGTCTGCAGGGTGTCTTACCCTGGTTCCTTGTGTTGTGAAGTGAAATGCTGTAGATCAAGAAACACCTCCTGTGACTTCACACTATCTCACACTTGGCAATGCAGACACGAAGTGCTATTTCATTAAGTACGAGGCAGAGGCAGTTGGCTTGAAGACTGAAGGAGAGATTACGCTGGAGAATTGACTGGTGTTTGAAGTCTCCTGGAAGTCACGTGGCTTGCTGGGGAGATGCGTTGTTACTGTAAAGTTTCATCGATACTAATTCTTAAAAGAAGGACATACATTTTTGGATAATTTAGATGCCACTGTAACCTTATTGACTGAAGTTCTAGTTGGTGTAAAGCCTCTAAAGGCAATAGAAATCTATGATGATGGATTGTAGTTTCTGTATCTGAGACCCAGTTTTCCTAAGTCACCCAGGCAACTTGCTCCAACTCCTGTGACCAGGCTATCCTCCTGCCCCAGCCCCCCGAATGGTTGGGATTACAGGGGCCTACCACAGTGCTGGGCTAGGCCACAGGGTTGGGCCCTAGCTGCAACGCAGTAACTCACTTGAAAATAGAAGGGGATGAAAAGAGAAGCCCTTGAGGAAGCAGCCGCTCACAAAACACGGAAACAGCAGAGGCCATGAGGTGGGTAGTTTGCCCACTTCCCTGTGAGTGGTGGTTGGAAAATACTAGTCAGCACCTCTATGCTGCAGTATTTCAGCAACAGATAACATGTAGGGCATTATTTTATTAAAAGATAAGCCAGTTTCCCCTTTCCAACTTAAGAAATTACAAAGAAATAGCATCCAAGATTGACAGCCAAAAGCCACCAAAGTGTGGGTAGCACTGTTTTATCTCCCGGACTCTCAGTGGAGGGGACGTGACAGTCCATGTGTGTGTTGTACCTCTCATGTCCTAAGAAACGTACCACACTGATCACCAGGGGCCCTCTTGTTCACTGTTTTCATTAAAAGGCCTCTTGATTGACTCTTTACCTTTCTGTGCCAGAGACCAAACCCAAAGCCTTGTGCTTGCCAGGCAGGCTCTCTGGAATGCCTTCACTTTCTGAGGCAGGGTTTTCACTGTAGCTCAGGCTATCTCAGACTCATGACCCTCCTGTGCTGGGGTTTCCGTCACGTACCTCTCTGCCCTGCAGACACTTCTTCTCTGTGTTTTCTTCTCCACCATGTTCTAGGGCAGCGTTTAGAGGGAGGGTGGCAGGAGTGGGTGCCCATCTTAGAGTGTTTCAGCTGCTCACTGCATCTCAGCGATTACTTCAACCGTGTTTCCAGTACCCGGCATTGCATCAGTCAATGGTGGATGAATAGTAAGCGCTGCTGGCCGTGCGAGTGAGGGCCAGGAAGGTGTCGCATACCAGGGCCGTCTGTTCATGTTCTTAAAACAATTAAATAAGAGTTGTGTATTATTTTTTTTTTTCTACATGGCATGCCTTCTATTTGGAAATTTCTTAGTTTCTTAGTAAAACAAAACCGGTCGGTAGTCCAAATAGATTTCTTTAATGCTGTAATTCCATTTTGGGGAAATACTTCCATATGTTGTCAGCTGAGGACGAGTGAAGAACTGTGCCTGCTGTGGGGACTTGGTATAAGGTAGGTGCACTGTAGACACTTGCAGGGTGTGCAGCTGGATGGCTGATGGAATAAACTGGAAGTCGTGGCAAGAGCTAATCTCTTTTAGTCTCTCAGAACATGCTCTCTCTTGGTTCTCAGGAGGAGAGGTGGGTGCTAAGCTAAGCATGGGAAGAGGTGTAAGGGGGTTGGGGAGGGTGGGTTAATGTCAGGAGACTTCCCCTGTGGCTCTGCACCTTATCTTTGGACTCCCCTACTAAACTCGGAGCTCATTGAGTGGGTAGACTGGCTGGTTAGCTAGGTCCAGTGGTCCTCCTTTGCTGTCTTCCCAGTGGCAGGGTTGTGACCACACTTGGCTTTAATGTGGATGCCTGGGATTCAAACTCAAGTTCTTAGGCCTATGTAACAGGCAGTCTCTCACTAAGCCCTTCTCCTCAGCCCTGGAAAAATGGGTTTTCAAAGGGACTATCTACCTCAAAGAAAGAGATATAAGCTGAAAAAGATTATTGGAGCAGTATGGTGTCAACACCAGTCAGTGCTTCACAAATACCCATCATGCACACATGGGAGAGTGGAAGTCTGTCTCCATGTTTGAATGCTCGGTTGTTAGCATGTGTGCAGTAGATGCGCCACCAAATTAGAAACAGGAAAAGCAGCACCAGGGAGACAAAGGCTCTGTGTATAGCCCTGAGGGCGGGGTAAAGACTTGTTCTTGCACAGCAAATTTTCTGAGGAAAATAAGTCAGTTTTTCAGTGGGGAAACAACTTTTCATTTGGCTGTAATATTCCTCTGGGATGGCTTCATGAATTCAATAAAACAAAACTAAAGAAAAACCTATTCTGTTGGTGGGAATATGTAATTAACCCATAGAAATTAGTGCCATCCAGTAATTACTGAGGGAAGAGGATTAAATGCTGGGTGAATAAAAATAGTCTCTGATATTGTTCTCCCCGGGGTAAGATTGTAAGGCCTGTCAGTCATGCCGTGTAAGGGTCTGGCTTGTTATTGGTTGGGTTGTGAACAGCGCTTTCTCCTTCCCTATTACATAACAGCACAGCAGAACATGCAGGGGGACCTCCCCATTCTCAGAGGGTGTGGTGTGAGGAGCTACCAGAACAGAGGGAAGTTATGGTTGCTTGGGGCATTCTATTTTGCATATATTTAAATTGTGTTGCAATAATTTTTAACTTTTAAAAATAATTTCTTGCTGAAGATAAAGCTCAGCAGTTAAGAGCACATACTATTCTTGCAGAGGACCCAAGTTTGGTTCCCGGCACCCACATTCAAGAGGGTCACAACCACTGCTACCTCCAGCTCCAGGTGGATCCAAAGCCTCTGGCCTCTGCAGGCCTCTACGGGCCTCTGCGGGCCTCTGCAGTCACATGTCATCACCAGCTTCTTTGGGTTCTGGTCAAGGCTTGAAACAAGGCCCCTAGATGGGAGGTTCGACGTCTGACTTGACCCCCTCCCTCTGCCTTTGATGGCTGTGGTCATTCCCCTGCTGTAGAAGTGAGTCAGCTCCAGGTCCTGTCATCAAGGAGCCTGCTTTGGTGGAGGACCATGGAGATGTGTATCCTGTGAGGTGTCTCTCTCTCTCTCTCTCTCTCTCTCTCTCTCACACACACACATACACACACACACACACACACCCTGTGAGGAAGGACTGTTTTCATGACAAAGGGAATAAAAACTCAAGCCATCCCTGGTTATGAGCCATGGGAAAGACTCCCCAGAGTTGAGACGTGAACTTAGAGGGAAGTAGCCACTTTTGAGGTTCATGGGTCTAAGTGGGTCGTTCGGGCCAGAGGCAGCTCAGCAGCAAGAAGAGGTAGAAAGAACATGAGGCTGCTCCAGGAAATGTCTGGAACCTGGTTCTGTGTGTGAGCATGACACTTTGTTGACATTGCAGAGCCTGGGAGGAACTCAGGGTTTCTCACAGCTTCCATCCACTGTTTAGGTGAATGTGGACAGCCTCTTCAGCGCTTGCCCACCCATCTAGAGTTCTGAGGGATGGGCATTTTCTCTCTCCAGGTTGACAGCATTTTAGAGAAAGACATCCCAAATGAAAGTCGACCTGACCCAGGTTTGAGTTTATCAGACTCAAACATCCCATCCCCACCCCCGCCTGTCTGTTGGCCCTTACCTCCCTGTCTGCCTTGTCTAGGCTTCTGTGTCTTTCTGCCCCTTCATAGTCAGCCCTTCTGGAATTCATCCCTGCATCCAGCCCCTCAGAGCTTACCATTTTATTTTCTCATCCCTTCCCCATTTCCACCCTGCTTCTTGGAGATGTCTTACAGACATGGCCGGCTTGGTCCCCATTCTGATACCTCTTCTCAGGTACACCTTTGGCAGACACATTCTGTGTTTTCAAAAGCTGGCATTTCCCAAGAAATCCGCATGTCTGAGAAACTAGATTATCTTTATAGAGTGCCAGCACTAGAGCTGAAGAGTCGCTTAGCATTTTGTAACAGTCTGGAGAGAGAGGTGAAGGTGCTCAGGGCAGTGTGCTGTATAGTCCAACGGTCCCATAGTCCTGGCCTGCCAGCTGCATTGCAGCTGGAAACTGTTCCCAGAGTTCTGGCCTGCTGTGTTACCCGGGGTTGAGTGGCGTTTGTGTCCTAAGTGATTAGGCTCTTAAAACAAGCAAAACTCCAAACCAAGAGAGTTAACTGCATTGTGTCAATTAGTCTTTATTACCAGAAAAACCACTGGGAACTTTTTTTTTTTTTTTTTTTAAGAAAGCAATCTTAGTTTAGGCTCAGATATGCCTTACGTAGATTTCATTAGTAGGGACTGAGTACAGGTAAAATGTAGCCCCTTATTTTTGTAATGGTTTTGATGTTTGTCAAAATATTGACTATCAGAAGAAATTATTATACAATAACAAATGTTTCACTACTGATTATTTGATAACATTCTTCTCTGTAGATGCTAATCCAATCTTTAATTTTTTTTTTTTTACTTTTGAAACTTAATACATTTCTTTATGCTCATGGGGCTGCCTACCTCACGAAAGAACAGCCATTTCTCTGTATTTGTCGAAAAATATTTGTAGAGGTAAGACCTAGCTCACCAAATGTGTATGCACCAAATGTGTGTGCTCACACATACCAGACTCCCAACTAAATCTGGATACCCAGGCAATCAAATTGGAGAACTGTCACTTCCTGGAAGCCTTTGTGTAAGAAGGCTTGTCTAGCCCCTTAAGCTCTGACTGTAACCCTGAACCCATTTCATCCCTGCTCATTGTAATTACAGCTCCATAGTGGGGTATGGGCCACCTTACTGTTACCATCCTGTTACCACAGTGGGCCTGCACTGCCCAGCCACATGCCCTGATACATTCAATAGCATCTCATTCATAATTCATCAGAGATGCCTGTGTCTGCCCATAGGTGATCGCTAGCTAAGGTTCCTTACCCTCCTCCTCCTTTGTAGTTAATTTAGTTCAGATTTCCTTTTAAATTTCTTTCTTGCTAGTGGTCAGTAGTCCATTAGCCATTTTGGTAACCTTTTAAACCAATATTTTTATTTTATGTATGTGTGTGTGTGTGTGTGTGTGTGTGTGTGTGTGTGTGAGAGAGATTCTTAGCTCCCATCTTAGTACCCACCCTCTTTTCTCTATATAGATGAATTCCTTGCCACTCTTCTTTACATAGCTTACCTTTTTGCTGCAGATTAACACCCCCTTCCATTTGTACATGCATACAAGCCTTTCTGTCTTCAGTCTCTCTCATATTTTCCTTTTTACTTATTTTCTTCTGATTATAACTGAAAACCGTGACAGTTCCCTGCGAGGGAATTTCGCAATCATGAATCTTGCAAACGGTTAAGGAGAAGCCTAAATGCACTGTTCTTAAGTCCCCAGTGACATGCTCAAATGGCGGCCTCGGGAAATTTAGGCTAAAAATGTTCTACATGAGGATAGTGCTTTATTATCAGAAAGCAACAAGATGTAGGGCTCTAAAAGCAGGAGTGTTGCGTGAAAATGAAGCATATTAAAATGATCGAGTAAGAGAGCAAGCCATGAAGAGGACAGCCTCAATGTTTACTATTAAATTACCTCATCTCTTTGTAGGCCAAACCCACCCGTGTTTTTCTGAAAGCTTCAGCCTTCAAGACAAGTAAAGGTTTCTTTGATTAAATTTAAGTATTTTGTTTACTGAGTAAATGTTGCATATAGGATTAGTATGTAGAAGAAAATTACGTTCGCATTTTCTGCATCTACACACATGCATTAGGCTTTATTTACTTCACAGGTCATAATTTTGTGGACTTGTTTAGTAAATGACTTCTGCTCATGACATTGGATACTTGGGAACATGCACTCGGAGTTTTGAATAATGAGCTCCGAAATTCACTTTGAAAGCCAGCCCAGCCGTGTACTGGGAGCCTACCTCACAAACCGACAGTATGTTTACTGGGTACCCTGCTCAAATGTGGTCCAGAAGCATCTGGTTCAAGCAGCACAGCTTTTGCTCATCAGCCCAGAACGGTTGGGGCTTTGCTTTGAAATGAGCTCATTGTTTTTTAGCAGTAGTCTAGAATGCAAAGGACTGCTTTGAGACTCCTCTACATGCGTTAGTGTTTCAAAGCAGGGACTTAGGAGATTAAACGTGTTACACTGAAATGCAGAAGACTTTCCCATTTCCCACATATAGGAGCCGCTATCGATTCTGAGAAGTCCGTCCTGCATTTTGGAAAGGTGTTAATGCTGTTCAAAGCTTTCTCTTGTGTACTTTGTACAAGTATCAGTCTCTGGAGAAAGGTGTGTGAAAGACATATTTTCTAGATATGAAATAAAGGCCAATATTAACTTATCTAAGGGGAGTCCGGTTTTAGAATTTTGATTATTTGGGTGTGAAAAATTTGCATCCTGTGGATTCTGCCTTGAGAAATATTCCATTCGTTAGATGTTGATGACTTTTTTAAAAAATGATTGCTGCTTTTGTAAATGATCCTCAGTTTGTTTAAAAAAAAAAAATCAGTAAAACGCCACAAACACAATGTTCCATTCCTCCTTTTCTTTCTGGATGAACACAAGACATTTGGGGCCATAGGGCCAGTAGTGAAATCTGAAGGTATGATCTGATGGTCTACAAAGTCGCTGTGTGCTGTTTGCACAGTATTGTATTGTTCTGAGTGTCACAACTGTCTGCTGACTTTCATCCTGTGAGATGTTGATGTGCAGCTAGTTAATGGGACACCACTGTAAGCACAGACTTTCCTTTCCTCGCTGCTGGTCAAGATCTGGTTTTTCAGCATCTCACAAAACCGTTAGGACCCTTGTTTCACGTGGGTGGAAGGTCTCATTCCGACTCCAGTGAGGGATTTTTGTGCCAAGCATTACATTTTTATTTTTACAAAGCTATAGTATGTTGGAAACGTGCATTTTACCTAAAGCTGGTTTAGTCAATAAGTTATTATCTTTGTGCATTTATATTCTGTGGGTTAGAAACCAATGTTTTACTTAGAAGTAAGTTTTACTGTAATGAATAGTGAGTGGATTCACCTGATCTCAGAGAAGAGGTATGTGTGTGAGAGAGAACAAGAATGAATGAATGAATGAATGAATGAATGAATGAACACCCTGCTAACTGGGGATAGAACTCAGGTCCCAGTATGTGGTAGATGAGCACTTTACCACTGAGCCACACTCCCAGCCCTTCACCCCAATCTGTCCTCTTCATGTGTGTCATAAAATACATCAGCCATGGACAAAGTTTCCTGGGGAGGAGCGAATGTTGTCTGTTCTGATACTGTACCAGCACATGATTCCTACCAGCAGAGGATTATTATCTTTTTTTTCACTTCGAAAGAAAGCAATGGAGAGATGTGTGTTGAGGGATCTTATCAAATGTGAGTGTCTATTTGAAGCTCTGTTTCCAGTGGGGCCTGTTTTAAAAGAGTGATGTCCCGGAAACAGTGTGCTGAGAACTTGAGAACATTGCAGGGTTGTGTGGCTGCATAGAGCGTTTGAAGACAAGCCAGCTGCAATGGCTGTGTTCCTTGGGTGTCTAGAATTGCCTTCTGAGATACGTTTAGAAGCATCTTTCTTCTTGGCTGTCGTCAAGTATTTGATTATGGCTTTGGGGTTGATGAGTTTCCAAAGCCGGCTTCCTAAATTAATACCATCCGGTCTGCCTGCATTAAAAAAAAACAAAAAAACAAAACTGCCTTTTCGTTGGTGAGTTGGGGAAGGAAGCTTTGAAAGACTGTGGTTTCACTTCGGATTTTTATCTCAGGTCCCCGTCCCCATGGTTAGATGACAAACATGAAAAGTGTGGTTGGTAGTCAGGAAGTTTTGTGTTAACTTTGTTATAGCTCCACATTTCTAGATGTTTACTTTGAAATTCATCCTAACAGAGTGGATAAACTCCACTTCTGCATGTCCACATGCAAATCAATAATTATATAAATTGGCATTGGGAAACAGGGTAATGATATAAGAACTGGCATTGGAATTTGAAGAGAATAATTAGAATATGTTCATTGGCTAATTTTTTTCCCTTAAGATACTTGACCAGTCTTTGCTTGATGAGATTCCTTAGAATCCTGTCTGAAACATCATAGAGAGTTCTGTGTGTTTGGTCTTTCTGGAAAACAGAAATTGGAAAAAGCTATCAAATTTTTTAAATATGTAGCTTTTAATCCCAAGGTCATACTTGATAATCTATCCCATAGAAATAGAAGAAGTGTTGTCTTGTCAGTAACAAAATTGTGTGCATGTGCGCGTGCGTGCGTGCGTGCGTGCGTGCGTGCGTGTGTGTGATTATTGTGCATAGTATTAGAACATTGAAAACAAAGTGAGTGACCTTTTAGTACTGAATAGCCAGTTAGGCTGCAGAGCATTCATACAATGGAAAAATTAAGTTAACTGAGTTAGACTAGCAGTATAGGAGGAAATCTATAAAATTCTATTCAGGAAAAGGGAGACCCGGAGAATATATGACATAAGATGTTTTAAATATCTTCAAATCATATTTTAAAAACACAAAACATTTTCTTGTGTTATTTGAAGATTAATTTAAATTTTTTTATTTGTGTGTGTGTGTGTGTGTGTGTGTGTGTGTGTGTGCGCGCGCATGCGCGCGCGTGTGCATGCACTCGCATATGAGTGCAGCACCCACAGATATCCAGGAGCTGGAGTTACAGTCAATTGTGAGCTGCCTGAAGTGGTTTCTGGGAACAGAGCTCAGGTCCTTCAGAAGAGCAATAGGTGTCCATAATTGCTGGACCATCTCTCCAGATGCCTCACGCTCTGTTGTTTCTTCATCACAGCATTGGTTGTGAAGTAAACCGATAGTGGCACATATTCAAGAGACAGTTTGTGTGTATTTGTGTTTGGGTATATGAAATATATAAATGAATGCATGCATATAAGAATTATCAGAATATTAATGGTGATTATCTTAGATATTGGTAATATAGAAAGATGCTTATGTTTTTCCTCATTTTCTTCTATTTGAATTTTTGAAGAGTCCTACAGTTACATAATATTACAGAAAAACTAAAGCTTTGTGGATCAGGGGATAATAGAACTGTTATATCTGGTTGTTGGTTCTGTGCTACCTACAGAAACAAACAAAAAAACAGCATTGTGTCTACAGAAAGTGTTAGTAGACTCAGAAAATTTCCATGGTCCTTCAGTAGAAATGTGTATTGAATTCATACCATTAATTATTTCTTTTGTGATGAATCTCTCAAACATCACCAGTTTGTGTCAAAAATCAAGGTAACTTAGTGTTACAGAGTTTTTGTCTATAAGGCGCACAGATACTAACCTGGAAATAGAGTGACTGATGGATTATTGACCCACATTGAAAAAAAAATGAAGAATTAGAAAAGACAAGATGCAGACAGATTTGTGGCACAAAGGTGTATCTGTAGAGAATGGGTAAAAAAAAACACCAATGGGAAAAACCACCATGAAAGAACCTGAATGACCAGCAAGCACAGTGATGTCTGTCAGTGTTGTGGGAGCCCACAAAGGTTTTCCAGTGAGAGCTGAGCTTGCTTCACACAGTAGGGCTGCATTAGGGAGGGGCTTGACCACTGCCTGGTCACCAGGTGGTTGGGATGGTCTACGCTTGCTGTGCTGGGGGGAGGGCTTTTGCTCCACCCTTGGCGTTCCTTTAAAAGCCCTTCAGCAGAGACGGAAGGGGCTGGTGGGTTTGGACCCAGGCCCTCCCGAGGCTATCCTGTGTTTCTATCTGTCTCTCTCCCTCTATATTTCTATCTACATATTCCTTGTTTCTCCCTGCTCAAGAGTACCCTGGTGGGGTGGGTGGGGTGGGGTAGGGAAGCTGGTCTCCCTCACAGTGTAAATGAAGCAATGCTTTTACATAATTGATAATAATTGAACAGAAGCTGGGAATATATCCTATACACATGCAGATATGCCCAATTCCATAATTCCTTTCCTAGGGACATATCATGACGTAGTGAATTAGGAACTTGTTCGTGACGCAACCTGTTTGTAATGACCAAAGTGAAGGGAAAATTACAAATGTGTAAAAATAAGATGACACTGTGGTTTTTGTTTTTATTGTTGTTGCTGCTGTTTTTTGTTTGGTTTTAGGTGTTTTTCTTTTTTTCCCTTCCTTTTTTTTTTTAAATTATTATTTTTTTAAGACAGGGTTTCTCTGTGTTGCCCTGGCTGACTTGGAACTCACTTTGTACAGGCTAGCTTCAAACTCAGTAGATCTGCCTACCTCTGCCTCCTGAGCTGAAATTAAAGGTATGTGCCACCATGTCTGGATAAGATGACATTATGTTAAGATCTATTCAGTTGAGACTTATGCAGTTACTAATCACAATTTAATTGTGTATTCATATGAAAAATTTAGTGAAATTAATCTAATATTTAAAAATGAGTAAAATCAGCAATTAGTTAATAATATGCATATATAATTTTATTTTGTAAAATTATTTTAGAACATTGTATAGAAAAATGTCTGGGTGATTACATATCCAAATATAGTAAATTGCCTCCAGAAGCTGGAGAGATGGCTCAGTTAAGAGCACTTACTGCTCCTGCAGGGGACCCAACTGACTCCCTGCATACATATCAGACAGATTCCAACTGCCTGTAACTCCAATTCCTGGCCGTAACTAAACACATGTGATTTACATAAACTTACTCAGGAACATACACTCTTGATAAATAAATCCATCTTTAACAAAAATACTGTGACTCAGGCCATTGAGATGAGCCAGGATAAAAGTGTTTGCTGCACTAACCCAATGACTTGAGTTCAGTCTCTGAAACCATGTGGTAGGAGAGAAACCTTCTGAAAATTGACCTCTAGCCTCCACACGCTTGCTGTGGCTCATGAGCATGTGTATGCAAGTGTACAATAGTAATACCATGATAATAAGAAAAACACCAATAATAAACATAGTGAGTATTTCTGACTGATTAGTTCATCATTCTGAGAAAACTCCAAACCCTTAATAACAATGATACTGACATTCAAATAAGTACATTTCTGAGTGTATAAATGTCCTTCTCATAATTAGATTTAAAAAAACTATCGATACATTAAAAAAAAGCCAACCTCCAAACACATAGAAATTATATGTTAAAGATTTCTTCACCACTGGGGGGGAAAGGAAGGTTAAGCTACTTTTAACATTTATTAGGCACTTACTGTGTGCCCTTTCTTTGCATGCATTATTCTAGCTAAGTGTTTGTTTATTTGCTAATTTAGCAACTTTATATTGGACATCTGTTGCTACATTATAGTCCCAATAAACAGTCCTTTTTATAGGCAAGAAAATAGTCTCATAAATCTACCCTTGGAAATCACAGAGCTAGTTAAGTGGAAAGCCAAGGTTAAATCCAGCCAGAATCGTCAGGATTCTCCCCCACGAGTTGCTGATGCTAGGCTACCACGGTTGGTCTGTCAGCAGTCACCCGGCTGTCAATAGGAAGAGTAGAAGCCAAAAGAATGTGTCTCCTAATTCCAAGCGGATTCCAGAATTTGGGAGTTTTCCCAACTGCCAGCATAACCTGGCCACAGAGCTCCATGCTAAGCCAAGTGGATTGGTGCTTCCCACTAGGCCCAGGCTGGAGTTTGTCAGTGATGCCTTCTGCATTTCCTGGCGCTGCCTGTGAGTTTTTAAGTGATGTAAGGGGACATCAGTTCACAGGCTCCTTTTTCATTGACTTGACTCCACTGTCAAATGAGATTTTAAGCTAGCTGAAAAGTATCCATTTCTCCCAAATTGAACAATAGTGTACCCTGCATATTAAAGGGCAGAGCTGAACACAGAAGGCAAGAACCCGTAATTATGTGCAAAATGTTTTCAGTTGAGTCTGTTGGCATGCACACCAATGGCAAATTGAGGCTGCCCTTTGGAAAGCTTACAGCACAGCACTTCAGAAACCATCTCCAGTCCTCAGCGAAGTCTCTCAGAAATACTGAACTAAACCAGAGAAACTCCTCTGTATTATGGAAGGCACTTGGTTCTTTGAGTTGTTTAGGAAAGGGTTTTCAGGGGGTCGAAGTATGGAGCTGCAGGTGCAGCTGATAACAGAATGCAGTCCAGTAGAGGAATGTTGTTGCCTCCATTAAGCCAGTGGGGTTTGCAGGCGTGAGCATGGGCCAGACTGGTCATACTGGCCCAGTGGGGAGGGCAGCTATCCTCTTCTCCCTGGGACGTGATCTGTGGGCATTCTTGGGGGTCTTCCTCTTGTCTTTTATTGCCCCCACCTTTTCAGACCCGGAATTTGTAGTAAACTGCCCAGACTATTGTGTCTTTTAGGTAAGGAATTTGAATGTGTGGTTCCTTTTGGTGTCTAGCTGAGCTCCTCAGGATTCTTTCCTCTGTCACTTTGCCTGTCCTCATTTCTCAGGGTCACAGCATTTTCTCAGCACCTTTTCTCTTCTCCACACTGGAACCCTCCTCCAGCACCTATAACTTCCTGTCCCCAGACACTGAAAGGCATAGGTTGACTTGCCAGTCACCCATTCATCCATCGTTAGTTGTGTCCAAGGAATGCAAAATAACAAAGGCAACTCCCTTGCCCTCAGAGAGCTCAGAGTTTTAAAAGGACGCCTCAGGTGTACACCTTCCATGTGCTCCGACCACACTGTTAGCATGGAGCACGAAGACAGTAAAACAGCTTAGAGGGAGCAGGATCTCTCTCTATAGGGAGCATTTGGGAGAGGGAAGGGGTCATCTGTGAGTTGTGGCTCTGTCCAGTGGCCCTGCCGTTATCCTGAAGGGGAGGTCATCTCTGCTGGAATGCTTCCCAGTGCTGGCCCTCACACATCACCTGTTCCTGTCCTGCCTTTCGCAGCCCATGGCCCATGGCTTTGACTCTTTTAGAAAATGTATCTGGACAGATAGATGACTCTTCGTATCCATGGTCCAAACTAAGAACAAGATGAATTTTCAAGAAACATTTATCAGTCACAACAAAACTCATTGTGATTAGTTTTCAGGTTTTGTTGATA
Organism: Onychomys torridus; assembly: GCF_903995425.1. Taxonomy (NCBI): domain Eukaryota; kingdom Metazoa; phylum Chordata; class Mammalia; order Rodentia; family Cricetidae; genus Onychomys; species Onychomys torridus. Next base: position 78,021,992 of record NC_050447.1, on the reverse strand, counting down.
ATCATATCTTTGTTGTATGTGGTTTGCAAGGATGACTGAGGTCTAAGGCTTAACACTCAACTCTCAGTAAGGTAGGTTATCTGAGATGATTCCTGTCCTGTGGCCCCTTAAAAATAAACTTTAATTCTGCGAGCCACTTAGGTTCGCAGTGAAATTAATAAGGAGAATGGCGAGTTTCTTCGGACCTCCTATCCCCACACACTTACAGCTTCCCTCATTTTGATTTCCCACACCACAGCGATACATTTGATACAAATCAAAGCCCTACATTGACACCTACCATCCCAAGTTCAGAGTTCACATTGGAGGTCACTCTTAATGCGGGGGATTTGGACAAACACATAAACATGTAAATAATGACGGCTCTTTTTTTACCTGTTGAATTGTAAGTCACGATAATCACCGTCATAGTACCACATGTACATTTTTTGGCTTTCAAATGTCCTATAAATAATTTCTTGAATTAGAAGGTATAATGTATTGATGTATAAGGGAGCCTGCACATTGATTATGAAAGAAAAGCCTGATGAAGTGCTGTGGTTGAAATAAGGTGTGGCTAATGAGAGCTAGCACGAGATGGACTCAGCTTGCACATTTCATTACCCTTCAGGAACATGTCTCTCACACAGACTGAGATAGGCCAGTGCTGGCATTTGTTTAACAGGATCCTGTGAGTCACAGAGGACAAAGATCTTTCATCTAATTTCCTGTCTGCCTTTCAAAACAGAAAGTTTAGGATCCACTAAACAGTTCTGGAACCCTGATTATGTACCAGGAGTTGTAGGAAGGAGTTGAGCGCCTGGTAGGAGTTAGGGGTACAGGAGATAATGTTCATGCCATCCTAGGAGCTAAGGACCTGGAGACCATCCTTAGAGGAAGTTTAAGGACAGTGCCCGAGACCTTGCAGCCATAGGGCTAGGATAGCCTTGCTGTGGATAGGAGGGATGTAAGCCCAGTGGGGAAAGCCTCACGAGTCAACTCATGAGCAGCCCACACTTAGCCTCTAACACAGTGCTTCTCAACCTGCCTGCCCGATGCTGCGACCCTTTAGTCCTCGTGTTGTGGTGATCCCCAACCATAAAATTCGTTTTGTTGCTACTTCAGAACTGTGTTTTGTTACTGTTACGAATTGTAATGCAAATATCTGTGTCTTCCAATGGTCTTAGGCAACCCCTGTGAAAGGGTCATTTGATCCCCAGAGGGGTTTTGACCCACTGGTTGAGAACTGCTGCTAAAGATCTGTCCTTTATGGCTACTAAATAAAAAGCCTTTTGTCCACCTAACACTCATGGTGCAGCTTCAATGGACATATATTATGAGCCTGTGAGATACGTTCAGATAAAGAGAAAATAAGTCACTGATGACTAGAGAAAATTAGAGTTTTGAATGGAAGTTTCATAGCTGGAAGAGGGCAGGACTTGTCCATCGACCCTCTGCACATTGGAGGGAGGGAGCTGAGACCTGGCTCCAAATTTCTTGGATTCTCTTGTCAGGCATGAGCTGCTGTCCTTGGGAGCCTGGAAAAGCCTGGAAACTTACTTAGAGACATTATAGAACCCTTATGGAGAGGATATAAAAAGCTCAGGGCTAGATTGTCCAATATTCAGAGGATTAAATATGACCTTGGGTGAGTTATTGAATTTCTCCAAATTCAATTTTGTCTTCTTTAAAATGGAGATAAAAATTCACCTGTAATAAGATTGTTCTGCAGACGTCCAGGGATAATCTATGTAAAACATGTGTGATATTACTGGGCTTACAGTAACTGCTTAGTTAGTTAAAAGGAGTGGTGACTCTCTCCACTGGGGTCTGCGGCTGCCTGGTGGCTGTGTATGCCATTGGGTTGATGTAGCTAACCAGGCTAATCGTGGTTTGTTTTTTAAATCAGAAATGTGACTGTTCTAATTGCTGACCTTGCACTCACTTCTATTTTGGTCTTTGGGTAGGTGAAATCTTTTATTCTTCCCGTTGTTTTGAATTTATCAACACTGGTTTAACTAAGTTTTCAGACTCCTCTATGCCCGTAAAACATTACTGTGCCATGACTTGGCTTCTTTTTGTAGCCCAGGCTGGCGTCAGGCTCTGAGATCTGTCTACTTCTGCCTCTTGAGCACTAGGATCAGAGGTGTGCGCTGCCACCGCCGCCGCCGCCGCCGCACCCAGCTTCATTATTTGGTAAATGTTTCCATCCGGAAGTGACCTTGCTGCCCAGGTGTCTCTTTTGTCACAGCGTATGTCACTTTTTCTAACTTAGGTTTTCTAGGTGGCGGTGTTTTTCCAACGTGTCTTGGGCATGGCCCACGCCACCACATCTCAAAGAGCAAGCCTTCCAGGGTGTAATTCTGAGATCAACACAGCAAAATTTAGGAAACGGTTCTCTTGTGGGTGAGCGAAGCCCTAGTGTGTTTTATTCATAGGTTGCTTAGGGAAAAAAATTATGTGTTTCTTTCTCTGCCTGCACTGCTGGCGCCACATTATTTTTATAGTCGTGACCTCAGTAGAGGTTGTAGTGACCCCAGATGGATAAGGCCCATTTTCTAAGGCCAGCTGAAAAATTATTTTTTAAATAGCATTCATGTATATATTCATATCCACCCAAAATACTGACTGTAAAATGTAACATGGGTGTACCACCCACTTATTAAAAGTGTTAACAGTAGTAAGGTCCTATGTCTGGAAAAGAAAGGGGGAAGAAAACAACCCAAGAAAGCAGCAACAGCATCTCTTTTAAGGAAAAAGACACACTAGTAGTATTGATGAACATGTCATCACAATTGGTTTTAGCCTTTATTTCTCTTGGTCCATCTGTGTCTTTGCTCTGGGCTATGGAAATTAAAGGCCATCCTTTTGGAGATCTTGTAGACAACGAGAAAAGTCAAAAATTGCTTCTGGGGGAATTGTCAGAAGTTCACAAAAGCAAAACTCTGAAGTGTATGATGTCCCCTGTAAAGCCTGGTTTGAGCCCCTTGACATGTGCGGGGCAGAGGGAAGATCGGTGGCTCTGTTCCTAAACATCGTCATTGCTCTAAGTGTTTGAGGATGGTTCCCAGCCTTTCTCCGGGGACCTCTAGAGGTGACGCTTCCTGTGTCACAGGGGCAGGAAGTGCTGCCCTGCCAACGGGATTGTCTCCACCAGTGGGCCTCGACTGTTGATGCTTATGAGAGTGTTGTGTTCCTGTGGGAGGCCTGAGCTCCGCAAAGTGACAGTCACCGTGTGTCCTGTCATGTCAGTCCCAGTACTGTGTGTCAGGACAGATGCAGAACACAATAAAACCTGACCCTGGGCCTGCAGCACACACTGACTTTGAATGCTGAATACTTTTTGATGCCCTTGGGAACCAGGGCACACATAATCAGGCTAAGGGAGTTTACCATCTAATTGGCAAGTCATTTGGGACTCTGTTTTCAGAATCAGAAAATGAACCACAGGCTCACAGGGGTAACTGCTGCTGGCTTCAGGCCTCCCTTCTGTGCTCTGTGTTTGGCTCGTCTTTACCCTTGAGGTAGCAAGACAGCCCCAAAAGCCCGGCCTTTCTTTTCCCACCATTGAGTCCAGCGTGGCAGAGTCCCTTCCCCTGACTGAGAATCCACATCGTAGGCATGACAGTAGCTGACCCAGTTGGGACTTTGTCTCTTCCAGCAGGAGCTGCCATGCTCTCACTGGACAGGAGTGCTCATCTTCTGGGCACAGGTCAAGTTTCAGCTCCTGAGGTAGGCTGGGTCAGGAAATCAGAAAGGGGCAACACCAGGTGAGACTGTGGGAAGCTGTTCCCAGAAGGAGCTGAGTAGAGGCTGAGCAGAACAGCTGGGGTCCAGCAGCCAAGAGAAAACAACAAAACAGACCACTTAAACCGTTATATCTCATACATTATTTCCTTAAAGGTGCAGAGAGGACTGGAGTTGTTGAGGCATTAACGATTCCTAGAGCAGATGGGTGTGAGCTTGGCCCTTGAGGATCGGTACAACTTATGTGTGGACACTTCGTATCAGAACTGATGATATCCATTGCAGACCCTGTGACTCAAATGTGGACCCTTCCAGGGGAATAGTGCGATACTACATAAAAGACCCTCTTAAGACCAGCACAGGAACCAAGAAAGAGGACTCTTGACTTAAAATAGTGCACCGTTTGACTGGCTGGGGAGTGGTCCAACAGTAGTCGTAAGTGGAGGAGTTGTGGTACAGATGCATGCTGGGATATTTTCTACCCACCCAGTGTTGTTTACATTTCAGTAACTGGTTGCTGAGCACCCTCTCATTACCATGTTTTGGAGAAGTTTTCAAGGAGATAAACCAAGCTACAGAATTGCTTACAGCATGAGCTCAGCCATCTGCAGACTACTTAGAGTGCCAAAACATAGACGGAAATACATCAAAAAGATAAGTGTTGCTTCTGGTCTTCATGTCTTACCTGTATTTTCAAAACAAAAGACCATGCAGCTGTGACCTGGTAAAAAGAAGAGCCTGCCTAGACTGCATAGAAGCATAAACCATCAGGCTTCTGCAGGATCAGTTCTAGAAGGCCTATAGCAACTGTCACAAATGGGGCCTCCAGCCTCTTCAGAAGCCCCAGCCCAGAAACTGTCCACACTTGAACACATGGGAGCAGTGACTGGTGTATTGAAGTGAGAACTTACATGTCCTTAAGAGTCTCCAAAACCTGCATTATCAGTACCGATCCACTCTTTACTTTCCACATGGTACCTCCCTTCTTCAGCATCCCTTAGGAGCATCCCTTTCCTCCTCCACCTTGCCTGTCATCTTTCCCTCTCTCCTCAGAGGCACTAGCTGCCTCTCTTTTCTGTCCTTGCATTTTCCTCTGGCAGCTCCCCCCCCACCTTTGCCATAGATTTCTTTATTTGAGATTTGACTGGCCATACCTTGTAAAGCTTTCTTTCAGATCTCATGTAGTACCTTGTGATACAGCATTATAATTCCCAATTAAAAGCAGAGAGACTGAACTGAGCATGTGCTAGCTCACACCCACCTTCCCAGGATTCAACCCTCTGCGGTTGGGGGTCTGCAAGTTCAAGGAGAGCCTGGACTACCTAGTAAGGTCCAGGACAACATAGCTACATAGTGGGACCTTGTTACCAAAAAAATAATAATAATAGTAATAATGATAATTGAAGAAGAAGAAGAAGAAGAGGAGGAGGAGGAGGAGGAGGAGGAGGAGGAGGAGAAAAAGACATGGCCCGGTGGGTTTAAAGTGTGTAAAATTTCAAACAAAAAGGTCTGCCCTGGAGTCTGGCCTTCACTGCCTCACTCCTAAGGGAAGGCTTGACCAGAGCCAGCAGGAAGACCACACCTTTGATGGAAATTACATGCATAACAACCCTAAAGAAGCTTGAAGATTTTGCATGTTAAAGATAACTAACTAGTTCTGTTCAGTCTAGTTAGCAACCTTCATTCCTGCTGCCATTTTAAATGGTGGCACATTAAGAAGGCAGAGGAATGTAGGTTGACTTTTCTGTCCCACCTTCCCACTCCTAAATAACCACACAGATTTCTTATTAATTATGAAAGCTTGGCCAATAGCTTAGGCTTGTTTCTAACTAGCTCTTCTAACTTAAATTAACCCATTTCTATTAATTTGCTTTCTGCCTCAAATGACTTTATTGCCTTTATTCAACCCATGTTGCTTTCCTGCTTCTTCCATGTCTGGAGGGCAACTCTTTGAGACTCTGCCCTTCTTCTCAGTGTTCTCTCTGCCCCCCAAACCCTGCCTAATTATTGACCATTTAACTTTTTATCAAACCAATCACAGTGAAATATCTTCACGCAGTGTAAAGGATATTCCACAACAGAGGCAGCGGATTGCTGAGTTACAGTCCAGCCTGAGCTACAGAGTGAGACCTTGTCTCCAATAAAACCCTTTAGTTTTGGCCCATGGTCTGAAGTCTTTCACGGATGTTTTTAAGGCATCTTGTTTTAGGCTCTTCATGCCTTGCAAGTTGGATCATTTGTCTGCATTCAGTGATTAGCACATCCCTTTCTCCTCCCCAGTACATTCTTGGAAAGTAAGAGCTGTGTTTTCCATTTTCTTAAGAATTAATCTTCTCCCAGGATGAAGTTCAATAGGGGCCGAGTGACTGACCGATCAACCCTGAGGAAATAAAGTCATTTATCCTCCAGGAAACGTTTTCATAGCATTTCTGGAAATAATTATGTGATTCAGTTTTCTTGAAAATTTTACTATAACATCTGTTTTTCACAATTAAATTGGAATTATTAATGGCCTTGGGCATCTGCGCCCAGCAAAATCATCTACCATTCCAGAAGCCCTCACTATAGGGTTTCCCTTCCTGCTTATTACATCAGGGCTGGGCAGCAGGTGGGGACACTGTACTCACCCACAGTCCAGTGGCTGTTTACAGAGATACCCGGGCACCTCAGGAACTACAGCTGTTCCCTCACCATGTGGCTTCTGACCCAGAGATCCATAGTCGTTCAGAACACAGGCTCTGCTGAAGGCTTCTCTGACATTGAGAATGCAGGTGAGCCAGTGCTGTGGGGGCTTACCGGAAGTCACAGCACCCGGGAGGTTGCAAGGAGAGTCCCTGGAGAGTCACAGATTCAAACCCAGCCTTGCCACAGTAGTGAGCTAGTGAGACCTCATCTCAAAAACCAAATACCCCAAATAACAAACCAGCAAAAAGCCAGTCCGGGTGGAAATCCCAACACAAAACCTTGGGATCACCATAGCAGTGCTGTAACCCACTAGACTGTGGGGGGAAGGGCACCATTGTGTTCCTGTTCGTTCCTCACACTGAGCACGGAGAGTTGTATCTGTGCCATTGAATGCAAGAGAAAAATTAAGAAGGTGATGAGACAGCCTAGTGTTGCCAAGGGACTTACGGGGAGAACAGGCTTTTGTAGACATTAAGAATAAACATTCTCATCACTGTGGCCCGAGGATGGAGGTGTTCTCAGAAGAGGGCTGGGAGCATGGGAAGGAAATGGTTTCCCTTGGGATGGAAAGTTTGACCTTTTGACCTCCTTCATTTCCTCGCCCCCATATCTGAGGCTTCCCTCATTTTCCATACGTTCCTTCTTATCTATCCTGGCAAACAGACTTGTCTGTGGATGTGGCCCTGAGCTTAATTTACTGTATGATTCATACCCCTGGGGATGGCCTTTGCTGGAACATGTTTTTCAGTTGGGATTTTCTTTTGAAATAGTGTTCACTGGATAAATATCATTACCCACTTCTCTGGCTGCACACACTGTCATCTGAGTGGTGACTGAGTTTATTGGGCAGGAAGCTGGAGATTGCCTTTTCCATGCGTAGTTTTAATACCCATTGGCTGCTGTACAAGTAATTATTACCATCAACTCATGAAATAATATGCTTCGTGATTTTCTTTATTAATCATAGATACTTAAACCTTCCACTTTCTCTTATTTTTCAGGGTTACTATAGCCATGGTGTCTATCACCATGTAGACATTACTTTGCAGAATCAGTCAACCCCCAAAATGGCACGCCTCAGTGCTAGGAGACAGTGGCTGCAGGGGATAGATAAGAATGGTCACATGTAGCTTATACATTCATGAATATTAATTACTGGTTGTTACACACATATTGAGCCCTGTATCACTCTGAGTTCAGTTACAGAAAACAGAATCTATGGAGGAAAACTCCTGACTTAAGCCTCAGGCTTCCAGGTGTATGTGCACACACCTGCACACATACACACACAAATGTGTGTTTACACACAAACATCATGTGCTCGCGCACATGAACATATACACACATGCATCACAGAGGCATACAAAACTGTTTTTGAAGATTAAAATGATACTGTGTTGATACAAATGATACTTAAATGGGAGAGAGTGTGTCTGAGGCCAGAAACTCTCCTTATTAACGGTAAGACTAAGAAGCAATCTGTCCTTGTTTACGTAGTACTACAGCAGTGTGCTCTGGTGTTCCATGGCAAGGTATGTGGTGCAGATATTCTGTTTCCATCTTATAACTGAGGAAACGGGCTGAAAAAGGATGATATGGCAGGCAGTAAGGCATTTACAGCCACCTGTAAATTCCTGTGATGGGTTGTCAGGTCACCTGTGTCCAAGAAGTCCCTAAAGGCTTGGGAATCAGGGAGTGCCATTTGTCTCGAGGATCAGTCTAGAAAGGTTTGGGACACAGTCTGGCCATGTGTGGGTTCAGTATAGTGTTCATTGAACTAACCCCATGAGTGGCTCAAACTTCATTTCCGTCCCCAAGGAGTTTCGAGGAGGACAGTGAAGCGGGAGCAGGTAAGTCTTCAACAGAGTCTGAGCTGTCTACGGCGTGCACGAGGGGCCTTCTGTGACTGGAGTGAGGGGCGGGGAAGGTGATGTGAATGGCCACAGGGAAAATAGATACAAACGTGGCCTAGGCTAGTGGTGTGGGCTGAAGAATGAAACGGCTTGAGCATTTTCCAGGCTGGCCCCTGCACGTGGACTACTTCACTCACTGAGGGGACTGCAGTGGCCGTGGCCTGTCCCTCCTATAGGGTTGGTTTCGTGGCGTCCACTGAAGCTGCACAGCACATACATGAAAGTGAGCCAATGTGCTATACTCTGCAGTTAACCGTTAGCAGCTTTTTCACCTCCTGCCGCCTCATGAGTGTGCATCACCTCCAGTCACTTCACTAAGGGCTGAAAGACAGGCAGGGCTCATGGACCCTCCGACTGCTGTCTGGCCACCTTTTCTGTCTCCACTGCACGGTGGCACTTCCATAGAAAAGCAGTGACAACGGGGGATTTTTCCACAGATTCAGCAGCAATGCCAGTCACTGCCCTTTTGCAGAGAAGAGCACTCATGTGGCAGTCAGGTTAATAGCTTAAGCACGTGACCTGTAAAGCCATGTGTGGGGGCGCATCTGCAGGCCCAGCAGTGTTGAGGCTGAGGGAAGCGGATCAACGGTTTGAAGACTGCCTGAGCTACGCAGTGAGGCCCGGCCTCAACAAAACCTACAAGTCAGAAAGTAAACTAAGCAGCGAAGAGACTTTTGTTTTGAGTGGGGAAAGTACAGTCCCCGGAGAAAGAATCTTTCAGACGTTTATAGACCCATCTGATAAAGGAATACCGGAAAATGTTAAATTATTCATAAGTTGCCCGATAACTGGTAAATAAATGCATGACGGAACATTTAGAATTTGGCACGGCCTTCTAGAGAAGCCATTAAACAAATGTATTGTGCAGCAACAAAAGGCTTTAGAGAAATTTTTATTCTGATAAATTGGATGACAGACAGCTAAACTCCAATTAGAGCTACAAATGAACATATTAACATGGTCTAGCTAATTAATTATCTTCTTAGGGCCATTTGACTTATGAAAGTAAGATTTTGCTGGAAATCAGAAGGCTGATTCTTGAAGGTAAGCTGCTGGTATATGGAGTGTGCTTGCTGGGCCTGGGCAGCGGCACATCATCAGTGGCGTTCTGATGATCACAGATAACCCACTGGATCACTTTCTTTCTGCTCGAAGAACGTGTGCAGTCTCCAGCCTTTATTGGCCAAATTGATCTCTCAAAGACATTGTGGTCTGGCGAGGCCACCTCTTGCTCATGAGGCTCAGAGTGGATTTTAAATAGCTACGTTCAGTTATATTTGTTGCCTGGGAACATGTGAAGACAATGCGCCTCTTGCAGACCACAAGAGCAGGGGGAGGTTTTCCGTTGGATTGTGGTTAATCTGCTTTCTGTGCTTCCTGGGGAGAATCTGTTTAAGTAAAGATCACATGTGTTGGGGTTTCTTCCATAAAAATCAAAGATAATGTGTGAAATAACAGGGGATAGTCACATATTCATGACCGTTTTTCATTCTGAGTGAAAATACTGGGAACAGATAAAATGCTTATTATCTAGAACATGGTGGTTAAATACTTTCAAAGACACTCGTAAAAATTGGAATAAGAGAAATAATGAAAAGAAGCTGTCCCGTGGGGCAGGGGCCCCCCTCTTTTGTGGGGCTTTCCTTTGGGAAGGTAATGCCCAAGGCCTGTGTAAATGCCAGCTACCAAGTATCAGCAGGGTGCCTGCAGGGGGCATAGTTAAGGAATTAACTGTCTCTCCTACATTTTTAACAGTTAGGGGTTTTTTATTCTCTAAGTATTTTCAGTGCTCAATATCATTCATTGCTAGGCATTTACATTTTTTTTTGACTTGTATATCATAAGATGGAATCTTTGTAGAAGGGGGCGGAAATCACACTGTAGATAACCCCCCTGAATCATGTGCTGTAACTGTGGAGGGAGGTCAACAGGAAGATCAGGCAGGGCCACAATTTTCCAGGAAGACTCTGAGGATGAAGGAAATCAAATCTGAACAGTCTGGAAGGATGTGCAGACTCAGAGCGGGATTCTGGAGGACTGGATAAGGGTGGGTCCTTGGGAGGCAAGAAGTACCTGAGGTGTTGTCCTTGGAATTTTTATTTCGTACATATTTTTCCTGGAATATCACTCTTCTTTTCACATTTGGTATTTGTTTACATTTTCTTAGCCCTCTGCTTCCAGGCCTGATGCTGGATTCTATAACAAGTCTTTCTCTATCCCAAATTATGACACAGAGACTTATTAACTATGAAAGCTTGGCAAATAGCTTAGGCTTGTTCCTAACTAGCTCTTATAACTTAAACTAATCCATTTCTATTAATCTATGTTTTACCATGTGGCTTTTTACCTTCCTTTCATTCGTGTGTCCAACTACTACCTCCATGTCTTGTTGGCATCTCCCCTGTGCCTCGATTATCTCCTTCTATTTCCTCTCTCTGCCCTAAAGTCCCACCTGTAACCCCTGCCTAGTTACTGACCGTTCAGCTCTTTATTAAACCAGTCACGGCAATATGTCTTCACACGGTGTACAAATATCCCACAACAGAATTCTCCCGCAACATCTTGGCGGTGCTGTTGAGTGAAACTCCAAAGGATCCTCATGTTTGCCTGTGATTCCATGTTTTCAGGGGGTCACTTACTGATTGCTTCACTTCCAGCTCCCTCCATGGCTCTGATGAGCAGGAAAATCTCCACCATCTCTCATGACCTGTGAGGGGTGTGTCTCTTGATACCTGAGACCAAGATGAGATGTGTGGTCATGGGAAGAAGCGTTCTGGACCAGCTCTCACACCGGTCATCTTTTCTTGTTGAGTGTGGGCTGTGCCGGCACCGGCTTCCCCATGGGTTGCTGTCCTTCACGGTGCCCGGTGAGATGGGTCTCAGACAGGGTTTATGGTGGGAGGCCATTATCTCGATTCCCACTGCATCCTTTGTCCTCCATTTTCTTATCTGTGTTTGTGCTTCTGCCCCTGTCCCCTGAAGCTTTTCATGAAATAATGGCATGTTTGCTTTAAGACAGAGTAGGAAACACACATTACCATTTAGATATGGAATTATCTGGAAAGACTTGGACTCTTACTCACCTGCCCTGCGCCATGCCGCTGAAAATCTCCTGTACCCTCCCTTCCCCACTCCCTTTCTTAGGGCCTATGAAAGAATAATAATATTTATGTATAATATATTTATATAGTAAAATGATGTACCATTAGATTTATTATTGTTACAGAGGCATTATATTTCCTACCCTGCTCTTAACAGCCTTTCTAAGCTTCTTATTTAACAGTCTTTGTAGAGTCTATAATAAAGACTTGGTTTCGTTTTCTGAGGAAAATGCCCCTTGGTCATCCAGGTGACAACCTGGTCAGTTTGCTGCTTTTTCTCTCTGCTGATTCTTTTGTTTGAGTCCAGCTTTACCTGCTCTACCCAGATCAAGGGTGGTGCTGAAAGGAGAGACTGTCTCAGCCCTTCCGCCTCAGGAATGGTATAGCGAGACCCCACTAGGTCTCTTTGGTAAGTGGTTAAAACTGGGTCAGACCTAACTACAGTACACTACAGGTGGGGCTCCACAGAACCCCCTCTTCATCATGGCGGGACCACCCCTGCTCCTGAGACACCTTGCCTGGACCAAAAGCCTCTTGCCGCTTCTAGTGTGGCACAGGTATTCCAGCTTTAGCTCTGACAGATGGCACATTGCAGAAGTGAGAGTGGTCTTGGATTTGGTGTCATTCATTCCAGTTAGCTGGCTTCTTGTCTCTCGGGATGGTTGTCGGTGAAACCAAGTATGTAGATGGAAATCTGCCACCTTTGGGAAGAGACTGAAATGACTGGACAGAATGGGAAGGAGGCCCTGGGGCTGTGGCAAGCCCTTCGTGTGAGATGGAAGAGGAGCGGCCTTCGGTGAAGGAGTATCAGAATTCTGTTTGATAAGAATGTAGACAAAAGTCTGTGGGAGTCTCAGTGTCCCCTTCTGTCCTTTTGGTTTGTTTATGCCCACGTCTGGGGACTTGCTGAGAGAGATCTCACCTGCCCAGAGGTGGATCCCTCAGAAAGAAAGTACTAGCCTTCCCTGAGCAGAGCAGACTGCCCTGCAGGACTGGAGCACGCTGGCTGGTATAAGCCTCTTTGTTCTGTGACCCTCCAGACTCCTTTGCCTGGGTTGGTAACCTTTTTTTTTTTTTAAGACTACAGTAGATGGGTTCATTGTTTCATGACACTTTTTACTTGTGACCCACAGCAAAGTTTATGGTCCTGTCTTCTATTTGTATATCCCAGGAAAAAGAATCCCTAAGCTCTGTTTTTTAAAAAAAAAAAAAAAAAAAAAAAAAAAAGGTGTGTGTGTGTGGTACGTGAGGTCTGCTGTCTTGTAGATTTGGATTTTCAAGCATATTTGGAAATTGACAGAGGTAAACGTTCTTGTTCTGCAGTTAGCAGGGAGTTATTCCACATACTCACACAACTACTAAGTTGGTCAGGTTAGTGACTTTTTTCATTTATAAAACGTTGCTGTCTGATAGCGCTAGTGTAGGTTGACCCTCCCCTTGTCCCCCATTTCTTTTGATTCAGGCTCTCACTATGTAGCCCTGCCTGTCAGAACTCACTGTGAAGGCCAGCATCAAACTTGCTGCTGTCGCATCTCCGAGTGCTGGTTTAAGGACACGTGCCCCCAAACCCACCCCCTAGCTTAGGACCTCTTCCAGGCTCCCTAAGTGAGGCTAGGCACCAGGCGTCTAGTCTGAACTAAACAAGGGCCTTTGATTAATTCTTTCCTGAGATGAATTCATGAATACATCTTCGTTGTCAAAAGACAGTAAATGTTTCAGCCATGACCCCCACACAGTCTGTGTGTGCAGTTTGAACGGAGACAAAGATAACATGGGAGCAAATGTCGATGACCTGGTTGATTTGTCTGGAAGTTGCCAACCACTGTGCTAGGCTGTTTATACTTGGGAGAGGGACAAAGAGGAGGCAGGAAGTGATAGCCTGAGACTTGAGGTAGGAAAACTAGAGCTCTGGGGTCCCAGCCCTTGTTCTGGTGCTATCCCAGTGAGGAGTCTGTCTCCTCTGGCAGAAGGGAACATTTTTCGTTTCTTCATCCCCGGGTAAAGTCATGTGAGACGGGATCAGTCAGAGTGCCTCTTAGTAAAAGAGGCTGATGACCTTGGCAGTGCTCAGGTAGAGACAGACTTGAGATGTAATTAGGGGACATTCAGGTCGCATGGAAGAACAGGCACTGATGATTGTAAAAATACAAATGACCTAGGAAAATGTGGCAGTTCTTAGACTTTTTGTGAATAAGGCCGATTTCCTTCTGTGACCCAGACCATAGAATCTTCTGGACTTATCAAGTTCTAGGTACTTTCATTGAATTACTGTTTTCTACTTAGTATTTTTGTTTTTGAGACATGCTCTCTATGTAGTCCAGGCTGGCCTTGAACTCACCATGCTCCTGCCCTACCTTTCTAAGATGACAGCCGTGCACCATCTTGCCCACTGCATGTGTTATCTTTTTAACTCGCTGAGCAGCAGATCTGTTGAAGCCCATTATAAATTCACATCCTTTGAGAATGTAACACTACACATTTACAACTTCTCAAGTTACACAAGGTCAAATTATTTCATACTATTTATCTTAGTAACATGTGTGCTTGGTTATATTGTGAGTGGTGAGCTTGATTTTTGGCAGCTCCCATGTCTTTTATTAGTATAGTTTTATTTGCTTAGATATTAAGTGTCCTCAAAACAAAATGGAGTAAAACCTAGAGGTTTGTGAGTGACGGAAACCCAGGTGTAGTAGGCAGACGGGAGTTTCTTGGCAGGACCTAGGGACGGTCCTGCAGCCCGGGATGAGGCTGTAGCTGCAATGTAGCCAGGTTGGGAGGTGACACCTGTCAGGACCTCTCCCTCTGCCTCCTGTGTCCTACAAACCACCCCGAACACTGTCTGCTTCTGCCTTTGTGTCTCTGCTGTGTCTGGGGGAGGGGGGGTCAGGCTGGGAGGATGGTCTCCAGATCAGAAGCTGAGAACAAGGACTCAGTACACCTGCCCAGGTCTTGCTTGGTCATGCCCTGGGCAATTTGTGGCTAGGGAATGAGGAACTGTGCTGGCAGGGAGCAGGGTCATGGCCATCGAGTTACTGCTCCAGTGAGAACCAGATAGATCTGGGGACTGAGAAGGGCAGGATACACGTGGCAGGCTGAGCACTCCAAAGAGGAGGTTGAATATGTACTCAGTAACCATAAAATCTTCTCAAGAGAGTACCTATTCTATCCACCATCACTTTGTAGCAGTTACTAAGGATCTGCGTTCTGAGCAGATTCTCTGTCATGACAGAGACCTTGGTCAGCTCAGGATCCCTTCACAGCTCACACCCTTCTGTGGCTAAAAGCGGAGCCCTCTGGAGGCGTCTCTGGGGTCTCACCCATCTCTATCCCTCAGGCCTTGGTCTCTTCCTTTGTAAAGCAAGGAGTTAGGGTAGATGGTCTCCAAAGACCCCCTCACCCCCCAAGTCCAGCTGCTGTGTCTGTGTGCAGCACCATATGACATCAAATAGAACAGCATGTACAGTGGGGTGTATGGTGGTACAGGGAAAAACATGCCAGCCGCACAGCACGCATGGCTTTGTGTGGTTGACAAGACTAGAACATGAGTACAATTTGGTGTTTTCTCTGGATCTCTCTCGTGCCTCTTAATGCTGCTGATTGCTGTTTGGTAATTTTCCCCTAGAAAACTCGCCCCCACATTCTTGCTGTGTGTTTGGGGAAAAAAATAAATAACGCTCTTTCCTCTAATCCAACTGCAGCAGCCCTCTCTATGGCGCCTGCCCTTCATTTCCCCTTGCCTTAGGGAATCCAAAACCAAGGCATGTTTAAGCAACTCAGTGTCAGTCATGGAGTCTAGAATCCATCTTCCCAGGCTGAGGAGAAGGTCAATCAATTGGATCTAGGGAGAAGGCTGAATATGTGCCCAACATCGTCTCTCTCAGCGGAACTCCATGAGGAGAGAACAGTCCCTGAGGCGCTGCACGGGTCACTGGGTGTGCTGCCTTATTATGCAACATCAGCATAATCCACACTTGGGTCCTTTGTGGGGCAGCCAGATCTGCTCCTTTTACCCTTCAATGCCTCCTTCCCAAGAACAAGACCTGGTGTCAGTAAACAAACCCAGCCCTCTACAGAAGGAGTCCTAGTTAGCCCCCGTCCACCCCTTCACTGGGAAGTACCCTTTCATCCAGAGAGAGCACTTGATTGTCACCAAGGTTTGTGGGTAGTAAAATACCTGGTGCTACCAAGGGAGAGAATTTCCCAGGATGCAATACTATCATCATCCTATTATGAGCCCCTATTAAGTTAGACAGATGTTTTCTTTCGACATTCTATAATGCTTTGAGACATCCAGCCAGCTTCTTGTAAAGGATTGTGTAAGACACCTGCTTAACTCATGGGTTTAAATTCTAACCAAAGCTCTCTTAATCCTTTGCCTGGGATAGCCTGACAATTCTTTTGATTTCTTTCAAAAAAGGGGGGGAAATAAAAGACAACAATGACTTTTTGGTTGAAATTTGATTCTTCTTAGTAAAACTGCCAGTTTTAATGAAGTTTGGAAATTAAAGTATGACTGGATATTGGATGAAGTTTGGCAGAATGATTTTCTTGACGTGTTTGGAAGCCGGGACTGTGAATTTGTGCGGATGTTGTATGACCTTGATTGTTCCTGCTTCTATGAATTAAATGTGTCTTTGTTTTGTTGGTGTTTATAAAAATGCATGTATGCTTATTGAAGGAGAGACATCACCTAACAACAACAACAACAGAAATTCAGGCCAGGCCTGTTGGCAAACACTTTTAATCCCAGCACTTGAGAGGCAGAGGCAGGTGGATTTCAGAATTCAAGGCTAGTCTGGTCTACATAGCAAGTTCCAGGTCAGCCATAGCTACATAGTGAGATCCTGTCTTTATGCTCACGACTGCGCGCGCGTGTGCGCACGCACGCACGCACGCACGCACGCACACACACACTCACTCACTCACTCTACCACATTGTTGTAATCTGTGGCTCTTTTTATTTGCCATAGGGTTTCTATGGATTTTTTAAATTGGAAAATTGAAATTGTATATTTATGTGATATTTTGATATGTGTATACTTTGTGGAATGATCAATTCAGGGAAATTACTGTGTCCATCCACCTCAAATACTTGTTGTTTCTCTGCAGTAAGAACACTTAACACCCTCTTTTACCTCTTTTGGAGGATAAATTATTTGCCCTAGTGTACAGTGGCACTGTGAAATGCCAGAATTTATCCCTTCTGGTAACTGAATTTGTTCCCACGAATGGCTATTCTTTTTTGGGGGGGTCTTCTTTAGGAAAATTCGATAACCTTATGTCATGAAACATTGTACTCTGATTTCAAAGAAATTTTAGAGTCAAATATACTGTGAATTGTGCCTGTGCTTTTCTTTCTAGAAAGGCATTCGAGCATTATCCACCTTTTTCTTCTTCATCTTCGGGTCAGTTTTGACCTGGGGCGGAAGGAAGTGATGGGAATATGCATACCTTAAAAAGAGAAAGAGAAGCAGGGCGGTGGTGGCACAAGCTAGGCAGAGCAGGTGGATCTCTGTGAGTTCAAGGCCAGCCTGGTCTACAGAGCGAGTTCCAGGACAGACAGGGTTACACAGAGAAACCCCGTCTTGAAAAAACAAAGAAATGGCGGTGGGGGTGGGCAGGGAACCCATACACAACTCTTGAGTAGAAAAATTAGTAGAAAAACATTTTTTGTGTCACTAAATTAACTCAACCATTTTAAAACTCTGTGTGGATGGCTTTTAAGTATACAGTGGGTGGATGTTTTGGGAAACGCAGCACCCACACGTTGTCTCTGCTCTTCCTGTTTGTTCCATTGTGGTGGAGGACAGTGTTACCATCTCCTCCATCTTCCTGGGTTCCTTAGCTCCACCAGATCTATCCGCCTAACTCGCTTGCTTTCTCATGTTCTTGTTTGGTGGATACTTCATTTGAGTTGTTTTTTTTCCCTCCCACCTTCTGACCACAGTTCTGACTGTAATTGTTTTTCCTTTAGCTATAAACAAACTGATTAGAAGGTGAGTTCAGGTGCTTCTGGCTGTAGCCTCCAGACGACACTTGCAACTAACGGGGGCGCCTCAACCACTGCCCCCTCAGGGTGTGGCAACATAGATAATACTTTTTAAAAGTATTTTTGGGGACCAGAAGAGACCTTTGGGGACCAAAAAATGTGGCTAGTGACTAGAAATAGTCTAACACAGGTATGATGCATTTAGCATTGGGGAGCAACAGCATCACAGGTATTCTAGGACACCATGAGTTTAAGATCTTTAGTAAATCGCAAAGTTGAACATACTTTCTTGGGAAACAAGTTTGCCAGAAACTTCTTTCATCTACACAGAGAGTAGCAAAGGAAAGGTGTTTTTTTGTTAGTTTGTTTTTGTTTTCTCTCCCTCGTAAGAACTCATGTCTGCTTCCTAGCAGGACTGTAATGTCATTTCTGTTCCAGTATTTCCTTTGGGAAGTGCTAGATGGAATCGAGGGAAAGTGGGGGACATGAGTGAGTTCTCCCAGATTCTTCATGCCCCTTTTGTTTCCAGCCTGAAGTCGGAAGACTCAAAGACATTCTTTAAGAGTAATTGAAGACAGGAAGACAAGAAGGGAGCCCGCGAGTACTAAGAAAAGCCGTGAGATTAGGTCCAGTTAACGAAAGCATATGGCCCTATGTATGGAGAGATTTCATAAGGAGACTTACATAAACAAGAGATGGTTCAAAGCAAAGGAGCAGCGTGGGAGAGGCGCGTGGAGTTCATTTAGTGCGATGCACTTTTAATGTCCCTAACTCCAACTTTATATGATATAGGATGTTTTAAAATCAAAAGCAAATGCTTTTCTATTCTAATTATAACCATTCTAAACAAGTACAGCCAACCAGGAAGATGAAACCTGTTTCAGAGTACAAACTGTTCTCTGAAGACACAGGCTCCCTGAGCCCCACTGGGGACCGTGGCTGCAGGATGCACCACAGTCCAGCGTCCAGGGGGACTGCTCAGGAAGTGGGGTGATGGAGTGAGCTGATGAATTGTAAAACAGGGGCTCTCCACAGGGGCAAACTTTTCAGAGATGATTTTCATTTCTAGATCTATTACAGAGTAATTTTCGAATTGTCCATTCAGGCTTATTCTGTGGATTAGAAAACATGTGTTTGAAAGTGCATCCATGGGAGCCTGACCATGTACACTAAGAGTTGTGCACTTTGCCCATCCTGTGGCCGTGGGCCTCCCACAGGGCATCCTCTGAACCAGGCTGTCTTGGCAGTAGTGGGGCCAAGCATGAATGGTTCTGCGTCATTTCGGGCAGTTCACTATGTTCTGTGCTGCCTCACTGCCTGGGTGAGCGCACCTGACCATTGAGCCTTACTGCCCAAAGGTGTGGAGGCCAAACAGCCTCTATGTGCTAGACCATGAGAAAGGCTAGCTTCCTTAGAGAGAGCAGCTGTTGGTAGAGTCTGTGAAGCCTAAATGATGCAGAATGTTTGGCTGTGAATAGATGTTTTCACAATCCCAGAGCACACTGGACTGTGGTGTCAGGTCTGGATTCTGGTGTGGACAGCAAAAGTAATCTGTTTGTTACCTTAAAAATGAGCTGTTCTTTCTGTTTTAATTTGGCCATCCCAAGGTTCTTGCTGCTCCTAAGTTATATTTATTTCATTTACTTATTTTCTTATTCACTCATTCTTTGACAATTTCGTACATGTTTATAAGATACTCTGGTCATAAAAAATAAAAATAAAAATACTCATACCCCTTTCTTTTCTCTTTCTACTCACTTGTGTATGTCTTCTTTCCAGCAAGTCTCCCTTCCTACATGAACATTAACGGGGTATTTTTTGTTTGTTTAGTATGGGGTGTGTGTGTGTTTGTGTGTATAATTATGGCTAATTTACATGAGCATTAGTGAAGACTTGATTGCTGGTGCATGAGCCACTTACCAATGGCTACCACTGAAGAAAGAAGATTCTCCCTCCCCCAGAAGCCATTAGATGTAAATAGCTCTTCATGAACCCCTCCATTCGTGGTGGACTATTGGTGCGCCCCATCTGGCCTGGTCTTGTGCAAACAGCTGCTGGGAGTTTGTGAGTACAGCAGGTATGTCATGTCCAGAAGACAGGACTTCACAGAACTCCTCACATCTTTTCACCCTCTCTTCCTGGCTGTCCCCAGCTATAAATCATATGGATGGAATCAGCAGATAAGGATATTGCAATTTTTTAAAGCCCCCCCCCCCCGGAAAGTTGCTTAAGGCTGGAAGGGTCGACCCATTTTTAGTCTTTTCTGTGGTGTTTCATAATTTTTTTAATTTAGTTTTATTTTACCTATGTAGATGTTTTGCCTGCATGCATTTCTGTGGACTGTCTGCATACCTGGTACTCAATAAGACCAGAAGAGGATATTGGATCCCCTAGAACTAGAATTATACACTGTTGAAGCTACCTTATGGGTGCTGGGAATCAAATCTAGGTCCTTTGGGAAGAACAGCTAGTGCTCTTAACCAGTGAACCATCTCTCCCTGCCACTGGCGTTCTGTATAGCTGTCTTGTTAGTTGTCCTGGCCTGCTTACATATACACACTTGGCTGCCATCTTTAAAAATACCCTGTACTGACTGCTACGTGGTGAATTATCCTAACCCCTTTGTACCTTCAAAAGGCCATTCTGTTGGCTGGCAGTTCTTCTGGTCTTATCCAGTCTGTAGCCACCTGTGGATGCTAGGGTGTAGATGAACTAGAATGCGCCCTTCCCCCCTTCACATATCTGGTGGTCAGAACAGCACTGTAGAAGACCAAGTCCAGCAGAGTTTATCACACTTGTGCTTGGGTTTCACCTGCTGATGTCTCACTGGGTGGAGCAAACCTCACTGCGGAGAGCAGAGTCCATGCTGGGGGGTGCTGGCATTCTTTAGCAACTACTAATACAGAGTTGGCTAAATTTAGACCCTTAACTTGGCTTCTGGAAGTCTGTCCTTAAGACTTGAAGTCAGGTGTTTGTGTGCCCTGTTCTACCTTGCACATTTGCAGGAAGTAACAGTGTGGCCGTTGTGTAACACTATCTGTGTACTTGCAGTGAAATAAGGACACAAAGTACATGGTTGGTGATGGTAGGAGGTGGCTGTAGTCCCTCAGCATGGCGGGAAGGGAACCCTCCCCATTCCCTCCCGACTCTCTCCCAGAGAAACACGTTCCTTGTTCATTGCCGCATCCTGTCCTTTCCAGACAAGCATGGCTCTTCTTTGACTCAGAATCCTTGTGACATTATCAGTCCCACAAAGATGGCTCTTCCTGGAGCTGAACTAAGATCAGTTTGCAGATTACTTCCAAGTATTTCTAGTTGCAGAATCACATTTGTAACTGATTAGGCATCTCAGGATGTGTCTGTGCACGCTCCAAAATAATGGGTCATGTACATGCCTCACATCGATTTCTCTCCTGAGTTAGCAAAACTTCCTGTTTAGTGTCCAAGCTAAAACCCTTAAACATTCTGGTCACTACTCCCTTTCCCCATCCCCTGTCTGCCCCCTCCCAGCCTGCACTGTGCCAGCTGATAATCAGGCCAGCTCAGTAATACCTGACATCCAGCCTTCTCCTTCCTCCTCACTCTGTTGCAGACACTGAGCTGACTCGGGGGAGGTCCTCATCATATAGACCACTCTAAGCCCCGGCTCCAGGTACTTGCAGCTCATCAGTATGACCTGCAAAGTCGTTCACCTCCTGTGCTCAGTAATGTGGTCAGTCCCTCATCCAAACCAAGTCCTCTACCTTCTTCAGTATCTCTTCCAACAGCCTCTGCCCAGACAAACCCAGTAGTGAGCAACTGTCCTTCCCTTCCTGTGTTCACCTGTTTCTGCCGCTTAGTTAACACAGAGGGACATAGATTGTATTTTAAAATCCCAGTCACAGAGCAGTTATTAATCACAGTGTGGCAACTCACATCTGTAGTCCCAGGACACAGGAGGCAGAAGCCGGAGTATGGAGAGTGCTAGGCCAGCCTGGGCTACCTAATAAGGCTCTATCTGAAACCAACGCAAACTAAACAAATAAGCCATTATTATCTGCCCAGGAAGGGCTGGGATTACTCAGATTTGGAATTTTGGAGGAGGATACAAACCTGTCAAGTTTTGAGGTTGCAAATTAGACAGTTATGTCAGGCTTTTTTTAAAAAAGTATTTTCCCAACAGATTAATAAGCATTGGGTGAAATTATAGGTGACTTTTGTGTTATATAATTTTTGTGTGCTCTCAATGAT
Organism: Onychomys torridus; assembly: GCF_903995425.1. NCBI lineage: Eukaryota > Metazoa > Chordata > Mammalia > Rodentia > Cricetidae > Onychomys > Onychomys torridus. The sequence continues at coordinate 78,000,348 of NC_050447.1, read as the reverse complement.
TCCTCTATAGATTTAAAAGTTAAAAATTCATAAGACGTTTCTGCTTGAGAGAGGGGACACCTTGGGAAGGAGCACTTTAGTTAATTAACCCCTTTAAAACAATCTCTTAATTTGAATAATTAGCCATTAATTACCTTTACAAATCTGGACTTTGAAAAGATGCTCTTTCAGAAGCTGGAGAGAGATGGTTCAGCAGTTAATAGCATGCTCTGCTCCTGCAGAAGCTCTTTGTTTGGTTCCCAGCACCCACATCAGGGCTCAGTAGTGACTGTAATTCCAACTCCAGGGGATCTGACAGCCTGTTTGGACCTCATGGGCACCTACATTTACCTGCACACCCACACACATGTGAGTGCATAAACACACACACACACACACACACAATTAATAAATAAGTCTGTGAAAGATGCTGTTTCATTATAATAAGCAAAGTAAATATGGGGGCAGTGATATATGTAGGGTATAGCAGAAACCAAAAAGATACAGAGCCCTAAGTTGCTTGAGCAGCACCGTCAGCAGATACCTCAGTGTTGTTCCAGATCTGAAGCCACTGAGGAGACGGAACTTACAAGTACGCGAGAAGCAGAGTAGGGAAGGCAGGTGGCATGTCCTCCCTCTTACACACTTTACAGGTTCCCAGAGCAAAAGGTCAACACTCGGGGCTTGGCAATTGCTGATGATAACAAATGGAATCCGACAAAGCCAGTTCTAGAACAGTCTCCCATTTTGGTCACACCTGCCTCCCCGCCCCCCTCAGCTGAGCCCTTGGTCCCAGCTGTCTTTTCTGGACAGACATCTTGCAGGTGGGCCGTATCCATTTCAGCTGTCTACAGTGGCCCTGTTGGCAGCCAGCTGCACGTTCTTTCATCACAGATTCATGACCGGAAGCCAAATGATTGTGATTTAGATTTGATTTACCAACATTTTTCTATCAATAAAAGTCAGGAAAGATGTACTCAGTGTCTACTCAGGGAGTGGCCAGCAGTGACAGGCGTGCGCCTGTGCAGATTCTCTTGTAGAAGTAGTGTGCACAGACAGCAGCCCAGGGCACTGAGGCTGGATACCCACACTCCCGAGACTCCTTCTGCAATACCTTGCGAAGACCTCTGCAGACCCCTTGGTCCTTCACTTACATTGCCTGCTTGTTGCCATCCTGGGGCAGAGGGTAAGCATGGTGGCTTCTGCCTGTAACCCCAGCACTTGGTGGGCTGGGACAGGAGGACTGTGACAAATTCAGAGCCAGCCTGAGCTACATAGTGAGTTGCAGGCCAGCCTGGGCTATAGTCTGAGACCTTCTCTCGGAAAACAGAGTGGCAGTCCAAAGTGGAACATGGTGGTCACATCTATCGTATTAGCTCTCAGGAGACAGAAGCAAGAGGATCCTGAGTTCAAGTCCCACCTGGCTACATAGTACGAGCCTGTCCCGGCAGAACTAGAGTTGGGGATTGGAGTTCAGCAGTAATGTAGCCTAACATGTGCAAGGTCGTGGGTTCCATCCCCAGCACTGGAAATAAATGACTTAGCCCCACCATCTGTCTGGTCCAACCCCTGCTAGGCTTTGCTACCCATGTTCCTCTGCCTCTGCTTTCTGCCTGGTGCCTTCTCCCTGCTAAAGGACAAACACTGTCCCTTTTGCCCCTCTCAAGACACTTCAGCAAGTCGTACCCTATCCTCAGCCATAACCACTGTGTCCCCTGGTTATCTGCAACCGGGGAAAGCCTTGGTTGTTAACATGCGGTAAGGTGTGAAGAGCAGAGGATTGTATAGACCTAAAAAGATGAGAGTCTCGCTGAAGGCTGTGTGTATGGTTCATCTAGTTGCCGTCTACCTGTGAGCAGCTTTCTTCTGGCTGCTTTAAGTAGCCCAGCAGGTTTTCTGTCTTTGTAAAATGTATGTCCTTTTCATTTATTTGTGTGCATATAAACCAGAGGCCTCCCAGCACCATGGTACAGTGTCTCCGGCCCTGAGTTGCGTGTTGAATCCCTAACCCTTAATGTACCAACATTTAGGGGGCAATTAAGGTTAAATGAGGTACATGTTCAAGAGGTACAGTAAGGGGATGCAGCACAGAAGCGGTGATGTCCCCAAATCCTGGCTTTCCCACTCCTTCCCCGGGATGCAGTGCGCTATAGTCGAACCTATTTCACACGTTTGTTCAAATGACCCATAGGAGAGACTGGAGCAGTGAGCAGGTACCTGATGTGTAGTGAGCCCTAGACAAATGCTGGCCTTGATGATGCTATACCCAGTTTTCGGAAAGGATGGATGCTGACGTGAAAGTCCTGCAGGGATAGAAAACCAGAGGATCCATGACTGTGTAAGACTGAACTGTTTCCCAGTGGTAGGCGTCTCCACTCTCATCCTCTTGGTATCTGTTTGCTTTGTTTTTGAAACAGTGTCTCTTTTTTTTTTCCCCTCTGGCAGGCCTCATACTTCCAATATAGCCCAGGCTGGCTTCAGATTCACAATCCTCCTGCCTCAAACTCCCATGAAGGGATTACAGGCATGTCTATTTTCCCCTCATAATTTCTATTTAAAAACAAGCTGTACGGGTTTGTTATTCATTCACCATTGAGCTAGATGTTCAGAAAGTGTGGTTCCTCCATGTAGTCCCATTGCTCCTGCTTATAGACCAAGAGAGATTTCGCGTACCAAGTGGGTCCTGAAATATTCCACTTAATTGTAAGATGCATTCTGTGGCACTGAAACCTCCCAGACCAACTAACTTGTGATAAGCATGCTGAAGATGAGTAGGGAGAGAATCAAGTGATGTACATTCAACTAAAAATACCCCCGGGGTTCCTCACTTTTCACTTTCCATTTTCAGAGAATTTCAGCCATTTAAACGTGTAGCAAAAAGAAGGCCAAGAACCCCCCAGCCCCTTATACAGATGTCTGCATCTTACATAACCAACAATGCCTGCCTCCGGTGACATCGGCTTTCTTCATTGTGAGGTTACTTTCCCCTTGGCTCTCGAGTGTCTGGAGAGATTCCTAGAATCACCTGTCATTATCCTGCTTTCATCAGACATTTGCTTACCAATTTCAATATCTTGCTTATTCTTAACCTGAAATAGTTAATATTTGCACACTGCTGCATTTTCATATTTTTGTCATTCCTCCCGCGTTTAGTGATGGAATTCCACTGTGAGAAAGATGGGTTCCTTCTTCCCTTTTATCTACGTATCTAAATTTGTAAAAATTAGCATAAGCTCATGGATTCTCATTTTGCAGGTTACCGTGCTATCCAGCATGGGCCGCCATAACAAAAGACCGTAGCTTGGATGCCTCAGTCAACAGACATTCTTTACAGCACAGGAGGCCGGACAGCCCCGCGTTGCTGGTAGGCTTGGTTTCGGGTACCCTGCACAGGCCACCGTCTGGTTCTGCTTATGCAGCCCTTTACCAGCCCGCATACGTAACCTGAGGTATAAGGAAGTGCAGGGAAGGGGGAGCTAGTAAGCTTTCTAAATACCTCTTCTTAGACACTAGCCCCGTCAGATCCAGCGCCCCCACCTCTGTGACCTCATTGAACCCTAATTGCCTCCTAAATGTTGGCATTCCATCTCCGAATGTTAGAACATTAAGGATTAGGGATTCAACACACAGCTCAGGAGCTGGAGACTGCAGACAGACACTAAGCCTGAAATAGCCATGACCTAGTGCCATTATTATTTATAAGGAGCTATTTTTGAAAATTAGGAGCAAGGATTACTTCTAAAGCAAACTTCCTTGCCTGTCAATACAAAGCCCAAGGAGCACTGAGCCTCAGTCTGCTGTGGTGGTAGCATTTTAAAGCTGTCATTTTCGCTCTTTCCAGCTCCCACAGCCCCCACTTCCACATCATTCGCCATTAGTGTTTATTTGTGTAGGGTGCTGTGGCTCAAACCCAGGGCCTTGCTCATGCTGTACTCACCCACAGAGCTCCAGCCTAGTCTTCACTCTTTATAAAAAGAGGAGAACTCATGTGTCCTGCCTGCCTGACTGCTGGTTTATTTGGACCCAGGCTTGGCTGCAGTAGTGTGGACTGATGGACACTGAGCCACCCCGCCAATCCGCATCTCCTTGCTGAGCCTTAGGGGCCACTGAAGTTCCAGAAATGAAGACTTAGAACATAAGGTTTTTGTTGTTGTTTGGGGGCTTTTTCTTTATTCTCGATGGCTCATTCTAGTGTTTTATTGATAATCTTTTATCTGCTAATGTCTGAACGGTGGTGTCATTGATCTAAAGGGAGCAAGCACGACAGTTTCAGAAGCTGCTGACTCAGTGGACTGCCATCCACAGGGGAAAGCAGTTTCGTGGCCAAATCTCCGTCATGTAGAAGACTCATTCTGTCAGTCCTACTTTAACAGTTGTTTAGTGATTTTTACTAAGTAGCTACTTCAGTATGGTCCAGATAGTGCATTTAACATGATGTTTATAACCTTGACGTATGTAATAAACACGGTCAGGACTCACAGTGTTCTGTGCCCTAGGGGTTAGAGGAAGCAGGCTTAACCACATAATGAATACTGTGATCGGTGGGGCAGAATAAGTCATCATCGAAATTAGAAGTTGGGAAGAGGAAATGGCAGTGTCTCTGACAGCTTCCCATCACCCAGGGGGGCTGCTGGAGACTCACTCCGGTGGGCATGCATTGGTGGTCACCTCAAGCCCCTGACCACACTGAGAGCATCGTGTAGGTGGTCCAGTCAGCTTCGGGGTGATTGGAAAGCCATTGGATACCTCTCTGTTCTCCATCATCTATATTGTAAGTAGCTGCACAGCCTGGCTTGGTTTGCATCAGTGTATGCACCGCCTGCTGATTGAGATAGAAGGAAATTAGAGTGACTGAGTTAACCAGTCCACAGATGAGGACGGTAACACTTGCCAAAGCTTTGCTGGAGGGTTTGTCTCCCGGCAGAAGTGGTACTCCACTGGAAATTTAAGTTGTAGGTTATGTTATTTGAACCTTGAGTTTATCTTCGGCTTTTATTTATTTACATGTTGTTTAAAAGTCCCTCTCAGCTGGGAAGATGGTTCAGTGAGTAAGAGGCTTGCTGTGCATGCGTGAAGACCTGAGTTTGAATCCCCCACACCCATGCGAAGCTGGGTGCAGTCATGCCCAACTGTAGCCCAGGTGGAAGTGGCAAGATGGAAAGCAGGGACAGAGAGACCCTGGACTTTTGAGGAGCAGCCAGCTTGTGTACAGGAGCTGAAACAACCAAGAGACCCAGTCTCAAGCAGGGCAGAAGGGGAGGATTGGCATCTGAGGTTGTCCTCTGACCTCCATGTGTGTACCATGACACATGTGCATGCACAGAGAGAGAGAGACAGACAGACAGACAGACAGACAGAGACAGAGAGACAGAGAGAGAAATAAAATAAAAACTTAAAAATTTACTCTCAGGTTTTAGAATATACAGAATTATGGCGTGTTTGAAAAAGGAGAGCTTGTTTCTAATGAGCTCACTTGGTAGGTTGTTTTTCATAAAATCATTGCCCTACTTGAGCTATCTGCAGTTGGCAGAGAATACTCACAGGTCTAGATTGCTCTTTAAACATCCAGATTCATGAAAAATGCACGTAAGAACTAGTCATGAGTTGCTAGGCAGCGGTGGCGCACACTGTTTTCATCTCAGCACTCTGGAGACACAGGCAGGTGGATCTTTGAGTTCAAGACCAGCTTGGTCTACAGAGCAGATTCCAGAACTGCCAGGCTACACAGAGAAACCCTGTCTCGGGGGGAAAAAAATCACAATAGAAAAGTAAAGAAAAGAAACCCTACTAGTTATGAGTAAGTAAGATACTAAGTTAAACGGGCTTTGGGCAGCTGTTGCCACTAACATTGTCGAAGTTTTACTAGCTTGGAGATTGGTGAATTTGTTTCTTCTATTATTATGATTAAAGGTGGTGTTTGTAATGCTCAGGAGTGAAACTATGGTCTTACTCTGTGCTCCATCCCCAGACTTGAGACAATAGGCTTAAAGATGCTTATATACTAAAGTTGGATGCATCCTTAGGCATTGTTTGGTTGGCCATCAGTAGACTATATGGCAGTCAAAAGGAGACTCATTTGTTGTTGTTTCAGGTTAGTAAGAAAAGCTACTATTGCCTTTTATAGCTTTAAAGTATGTAGGGTGCCACTTCTTGTGATTTCCTGGGCCTGTGGAAGGTGATTAAGGCTCACTAAACTTATATAAAAATTATAAAGATTATTTTAACACTTGGTGTGGACATTCTCCTTTAATTTAAAATATGATACAGACATACAGAGGGAAACATCTTTCTTAAGAATTCTTCAACCAATGGAATGAGTGCTTGGTGACTGTTTTTATTTCATTTATAAGTTTCATTTAATTGGGGTAAATATGCTTGTATTTAGTCAGACCAAACTTTTTGCCTGGTGAGTGGGGATTGATCCTGTGGCTTTCTGAAAGATTTACAAGAATATTAAAATTCACTTTTGTAGATGGAATGGTCAAGTCACGTTTTCAATTTCTAAGTAAGGAAATTAGTTAAAACTGCCTCTCAACTCTTTCTTGTACTGTGTCCCCAGGGATGGACAGGCATGGAGAAAGACAAATACATGTAGTCCCCACCCTTAGCACACTTGTAAAGCCATCTGCAGGCCAACTCTGCTCTCATCATGCAGTGTTTGGTTTCCTCTGCAGCTACAGCCAGTGTTGATTATGTTGTGTTCTCCTCAGACTACCTTTCCGTGAGGAGTCATTAGTGTTCTCAGATAATTGCCGTCACTGAACACCGTGGGTCTTCTTCAGCTCACACAGGCAGAGCCCTTGCGTGGTGGTGTGCTGGTAGTGATGAAAAGCTTCACTTAAAAGGCATCGCAACAAATTTGCACACCACTACCACCACCACCATCACAGCAAGTGACTTCCTTTTCATACTAGCTTTTGGCTTAACACGTGCACGAAATTTCAAGTGATTTCTTAGATTTCCATCCTTGATGAGCAGGAGACAGTGCTGTGTCTTTAGGTTACCTGGAGGAGATGCAGAGGAGACAGATGCAGCTGACAAGACCTTAGGGAAGACCTTTCAGGACAAATGTACCTTTTTCTAGGAACATGTGTGCAGTGCCAGGGGCAGAGGAAGGTTACATTAAAAGCCCACAGTTTGCTTATTACCTTAACAAAAGAGCTTAGCCCTGAATGCCTCAGAAAAGGTCCACAAAGGTGGTTGATCTGTAATTACAGGAGAAAGTTTTAGATATTTTGTAATAGCTAAGAGTATAGTTTCTTGTTCAGACTTTTAGAGATTTCCAAGTTTAAAATCCAGGGAAAAGCCTGCATTTCATCTGGGTAGATTGTGCCCTGAATTCATGTTCATAGCAGATGGAGAAAGAGGCCTTACTTACTGTCAGCTGATATTAGGAATTAGGATTCTCTGTCATCTAATTCTCTGGTGAATTGGCCCATCTATTTTTGTAGTGATACAATCTGCAGAATGATGTGTTTAGAAGAGGGGAGAGACATATTTATGCTACACCCATGTGCAGGCAAGTACTCTTTTTCCCAAAGTAATGAATGCAAACAGTAGCATTTTGTTCCTTTGACAGTTTGCAAATGGGAGTATTTGTGACTAGATGATATGTTAATTGCTGTGGCATGCTTTTTAAAAATTAATGAATCATTAAACTACGACAGTTGGGGTTGTTTTTTTTTTTTCCGTGTTTAAAAAGTTTGTTGCTTGTTGTTATTTGTAAAGCACTTCAGCATATTATTAGTGAATAGGCAAGCATCTGAGAAAAAGTTCAAAAGTACCCAGTTTTAGACTGGGGTGTAGCTCAGTGGTAGAGCATTTGCTGAGCATGCATAGTGTCTTGGGTTTGATCCCCATACCACATAACCACACCCACACAAACAAATTCTGTTCTCAACCACGTATCGACACTTGGCATCAAAATACAAAACAGGGGCTTGGGATGTAGTTCAGCTGCTGGAATGCTTGCCTAGCATGCATGAAGGTATAGGTCCAGCCCCCAGCACCACATAAAACCATGCATGGTGATGTGCCCCCGTTCACTTACTACTGCTGTGATGAAACACCATGACCAAAAGCAACTTGGGGGGTGGAGAGGGTTTATTTGCCCAGTCCACCATTAAGAGAAGTCGAGGCAGGAACTCAAGCAGGAACCTGGAGGCAGAAGTGAAAGCAGAGGCCATGGAGGAAGGACTTTCTGGAAGACATTTACTGGCTTGCTCAGCTACCTTTCTTATATGACCACTCACTCAGAGGTGACACCACCCACAGTGGGTTGGGTCCTCCTACATCAATCATTAATCAAAAAAAAAAAAAAAAAATGCCCCACAGACTTGCCTAGAGGCCAGTCCAATGGAGGTGTATTCTCAAGTGAGGTGCTCTCTTCCTGAGCGACCGTAGCTTATGTCAAGTTGACAAAATTACCAAAACCAAACCAGACTAATAAGCACGGTGGTGCAAGTCTCTAATCCTAGCTCTTAGGAGGAAGAAGTGGGAGATTCAGAGGTTCAAGGTCATCTTTGGCTGCCTGGAAAGCTCAAGGGGAATGAAGAATATGAGACCCTGTTTCAGATAAATTAATTAAATTTTTATCTGTAAGAAGTTATTTTCTGTGGTCCACTATGACTTGTGTAGGTGTGGTAAAAACCTAAGCTGAGAGATTTTTAGAATATCTTCTCAGTGTTCAGCAATGCTTTCCTTCACAAAGGGAAGCTGTGTGAAGCTCGTCCTCTGCATGCTTGCCTTAGATGCAGCATTGTCTCCCTCAAGTACGGAAGCCGGGGAATGTGGTTTGCTAAACAGTTACTTCTTTTTTAGATACAGTTTGAGTCGCTTCTCAGTTTGCTTGCTTGCATTTTCCTTGGTGCATTTACACATGGCTGAAATAATTTTAGGGTAAAGAATGTGACCAACCAAAAAAACATGACGAGCTCAGCATATCAAATAGGAACGTTCATAGCTTAATTAATGTTTTTCAATAGAGTATATTCTAGAAATTGAAGAAGAAACTATCATAGAATATAACGTGATTTATATACTAAAAGGCTTACCTATATAATCATTGGATATCTTTTTAAAGTTAACTCTCTCTCTCTCTCTCTCTCTCTCTCTCTCTCTCTGTGTGTGTGTGTGTGTGTGTGTGTGTGTGTTTTGCTAGAGATGGACACCCAGTACATCATACATACTGAGTGTAAGCTACCACTGAGCTTCACCCCTTGAAATAAATTTGTGTCTCACCCCTTAGGTTTTTGAAACTTTTTGAATCACTGCTCACACAAGCTCACAGAAGGAGAGTGTACTAGACATTTGCTCCACTTTAAAATGTCGTGGGAATGGCTGGGCCACAGTGGTGACACCTCTGTCTATGTGGCCCCAACTTCAGGACTTGAAGGTCTTGGTGGAAAGGATGTAGGTGGCCTTCTCAGACTATGGAGTTGGGTACAGGGATCGTCAGAAGGAATCTGATTCTACCTTTTCTTCTCACTGCATGAGAGGCACGATTTTCCTTCTGTGCAGTTTCTCAGCCATTACTGCTTGGTGAGAACCATCATACTTCATGTTAACAGGAAAAAAAAACAGCCTTGGGGGAAAGGTTTTGACACTATTTTCAAAGGTGATGCTGCCCTGACCACCAGCCAGTGTGAAAGGGGTGGGCTGTCTGTCTCCAGTGTGCTGACTCCATTCCCAGAAAAAGACTGTATTATAAAGATCTGGGAGACCTTTATTCTCTGAAGTTCATCGCCAGATTTTCTGTTTTCTGCCCAGGGGTAGATGGGTAAAGAGATGTGAAAATTCGTAGAACAATGGATTGCAAGATTTTTTAATCTATGCAGCTCTGTGTGTGATCTGGGCATACTGAGATGTAGGCCGACTTGTACTTTTATATAAATGCTAATATATAATCTGTAGCCTACTCACAAACTTGAGAAGTCCAATTACATGTTTAAATAATTTGAACACTAGAAAGAACCAGTAGCTTTTGTTAAAGATTTTTTTTTTCTTCCTTTTCTTTATAGTGCAAGTACTAATTGTCATATAGTGCGAGTACTATAAAACTGTGACCTAATCATGACTTTCTTGAGGCTCAGCTCTGAGTTCTGGGCACTTTGCCTCTTAGCTTTAATCGCTTTGTTATTGAAAATTACACCTCACAAAAATATGTAAACCCAAATAATGACGGAACACTACCGCTGCCTGTATTTAGCAAATTATTATGTTCTCTCTTTCCATCCCAGGCCAGCTGCACCGAAGCTTATTTTGTTGACTTTCACATGGTAGAATTTTATTTTCCTGAAGACTTCAGAATTGGCCAGGAGGTTTGTGTGTCTTTAAAAGTCCAACCGATGTGTTCTACACCAGTTAATAAAGGATCGCCGCTCTCTGACCACATTTCTCATGGACTAAATAGAACGTTCTGCAGGGAATTTTTGAATGTGGATGTAAGAGTTTCCATAGGTGGCCCAAGTGCAGTTGTTTGTTTGTTGTTTTGGCAAGCTGGCAAATGTGGAAACTTCCAAATACCTGCTTTTCATACAACTCTTTTCAAAACTTTGGTTTCTCTTGAAAAGGTGTTTTTTCCACATATTATTGTGGAGTCTCACCTTTCCCCAGAAAGGAAGTGTAAGGTATGTTAATGGTTTTTGCTTGTAGGTAGCATTCTGCTGAGCAGCACCTTTGAGGACTGGCAAGTTTCCCCAGTGTCTACAGGAAGCGGGTGACTCATCCCCTAAGTTCTCCAGGGTTGAGGGCCTGTGCTCCACCCTCCTGAACCATACATAGTCATTCTTCAAATGTGGCCATCCGCAATGCCAGGCCAGGGAATCGCTAGAGTCAGCTTTACTGTGGTGCAGCTAGGAAGCAAGCTTCCCCCATCTGTATAATTTATTCTATTTTTAAAATCTTGAAATTGACCCTGCCCTGAGGGCATCTGCCAACAGTAGGTATTAGCTGATAGAGGAATCCATGCCAGTTTGGTCTCTGTAGCACGAATCCTAATTGGTCTTATAAAAACCTGAAGCCAGATATCGGGGTAAATGCTGAAAAATCAGAAGAGCAGAGCAGCCAGCCAGTAGACTTCTTACCTCTACCGAATCCTCAGCCTGAAAGAGACTGAGCTCCTGTCTCCTCCTGCATTGTATTCCTTTCTCCGCCCAGCCATAACTCTACCTGTCTCAACCTCCCAAGTGCTGGGATCAAAGGCATGAGATCCCAAGTGCTGGAATTAAAGGTGTGCACCACCACTGCCAGCCCTCTATGGCTAGCTAGTGGCTTAGCTCCAGGCAAGCTTTGTTAGATCACAAAGTATCACCCTAGGTCTCGCACTGATTTTTGTGCACCTTTAGCTGATCCTACTGAGTAGGAGTACAGAGTGTTTCTCTAGTCTTGTACAGGGATTGTAGTGTTGTTTAGTGTGTTTGTTTGTTTGGACTTAGCTGTTACTGACACCTTGCATGAAGCATATGTACATTGATCAAGAAATGTAGTAAAGTTTGGCAAAGCACTAAACTTGGAAGCTTGGTGCCACATGAAGTCCATCATTCAAAGTCCTATAGTCACCGTCTTTAGCCCCTCAGTGTCCAGGCCTTCCACTAAGCCTTGAGATACAGTGGGAAATTAGGGAGGGTTATCATTAGCAGATGTGGTTGAAAACCCAAGTCTTTCTAGTCATTCAGGTGTTCTGAACAGTACTTCTTTCAGCACTTGGACGGACTGACGGGTGGAGCCCGTCTCCACATGTCCATGCTGACTCAGGTTTTAGTAGTAGGTTGGGTCTGAGTTTTCTTAGCAGTCATCCTTTCAAACCCTTGCTTAATTTGTGGGTGTTTGTTTCACTCAGCTAGATGAGGACAAGTGTGAATCTGAGGACCTGGGCACTCAGAAACTCGGATGCAATGCATTTGATAAAAACAGTGCACAGAACACAGGCTAAGGCTTGCTACCTTACACTACATACACTCATCGGAAAAAAACTCAGCCTTCTGACAGCTTGTTCATATTAGTTCATCTTCCAGACTGAGGCTCTGCAGGCCAGTGGGTGAGTCTGGGTGCGTGAAAGGTAATGCCTATTGGTAGGCATTGTAATATTGCCAATGGTGGAGGTCCCTCCCCCCATACACACACCCTTCTGGGACTTTTGTTTTTCCAGAGGGGAGTGCTCCAGTGTCCCCAAGGGAGTGGCCTGGACTGCAGGTTTGCCTGCAGCAAGGCAGAGGGTGGAGGCGCAGTCCTGGGAATCGGAGTAAGGTTCTGTTTACTCCTGGGCCAGGTTGGTACCTGGCTCTTAAACCCAGAGCCTCCTGGGAACTGGTCTCAATAAATCAGCCCTTGTCTCTGCTTCTGGGATCCCAGCTATGGAGACTTGGTAACCGCCCAGCTGTCCAAGTCCTTGTGTGTTTGTATGGCAGTCGTCTGTCTTTGGTCAGCTGAGGACCCTTAGCTGACTTCCTGCCTTTAAAGGTTCTCTGCAGATCCCCCTTCTGCTGTCTGTTGTGCCGTATCTTTGTCACGGGTCTGGGTTTGCTGTTGTTTTCTGTTTTGTTTTGTGTTTCATCACTTCCTCTTCTGTCATTCCAGTGGACTTTCTGGAAGGGAAAGAAAAATGCAGTCAATTCAACTCCACGCAGTCCAGGAAAGCACCATTACCAGCATAATGGTAGCCTTCCTCATATTGTTCTGTAGAGCAGATCTGGGGTGGTGAAGCTGGCTGCCCTTCTGCTCTGTGCTTGGAAAGGAAAACAGAAGTCTAGCCTAAGAGACCAGGAATCCAGTACTTCCTCTCTGGAATAATCTTAACCCAGGTCCAATAGGGAAATCTCTTAAAAACCCCTCTCTGAAAAAACAAATCAAAATAAAACGAAAGGCCAAACTGTGCAAACCGAATCCTTCCCTATCACCTGCAGGTCTTACTACTGTTGTATGTGTGATTGGCATGCTAAAATGCGTGCCTGTCTTGCATTGCTTACTTTTTCAGCAAATATATTTGGCTCTCTAGGATGCTAATGGGACCAGTGTGTGACAGGCCACTTCATCTTCTGAGTGGCCAGTTGTACCCTATTCCCAGAGGACTGTGAGAGTTAGGAACCCCTGTCAGAATGACTGTCTGCACCTCATTGTCCAATCCCACCTTCATAGGGCACTTGGTTTGAGAGTATCCTCATTACAAGAAGAATTTACAGGAAATAGTACATTATGTGAGTATATTAGATACTGATTAAAAAGAAACATATGTTCCTTTGAAACTTTCCAGATTCGTTTCTTAGAGCCTGGGTAATTGCTGGCATTCATGTCACCCAGAGGAATGGAGTGTCTGTACACTGACACCCACCAAGCCTTTCACTGTTGAGTTGGACATCTTCGGTTGCAAGCAGCAGAAACCTCCCTTTCACTCGCTTAAAGGATTAGACTGTTAATTAATAATCCCTTTCCGGATCACTGTGGCTGTGATGTTGGTTCAGGTCTTCAGAAAGTTTGCTTTGTCTCTGCAGTAGGATTGGGGACAGAAATGGCCATGCCCTCCAAAGTCCCAACCTAGTGTTCTACATCCCACATCCCAGAGGGGTTCCACAGTCTCCCAACACAGTGTCACCAGCTGGGGACCAGGAGTTCAGACAGCTGAGCCTGCAGAAGATGCTGCAGATTTCACTTTATCTAAAGCGGTGGTTCTCAACCTTCCTCATGCTGCGACCCTGGACACTGTTCCTCATGTTGTCGTGACCCCCAGCCATGAAATTATTTCATCAAAACTATAATTTTGTGACTGCTATGAATCGTAATGTAAATATCTGATATGCAGGATAGGTGATCCCCAAAGGCAGTTGAGACCCACAGTGTGAGGACTGCAGATCTAGTAGAATGGTGGAGGATTTAAAAAAAAATCATTTTTCTGATTCATTTGTATTTGGGGGACCACTTCAGCAAGGTGAGATACTGAAGTCCTGTGGCACCTGAAAGGCTGAGCAGTCATCCAGTCAGAAGACAAGGGGTTGCTGGGAACTGTGCCCAACAAGGGGTGCATCCCTGCAGCCACTCACATCAGAGACAGGAGGCCAAGCACATGCCATATTATCCCTGCCTCTTCTGAAAGAAGCCAGAAATGCAGATTTGTGTGTCAAATTTCTGAAGTCTGATAGGTAATAAATGCAAGCACTTTCTAAATCACCGAGCCCAAAAGCACATCATTTGACATGTCTTCTCAAACTCATTTTTAAAAGCATACGGTGAGATCAAGGCATCTGTGCAGAACAAAGGGGTAGGGTCAGTCCCCAGATCTCCGTCATGGGGTTCCAGGCTCCAAGCTGGGAGGCTTCTTATGGCCCACTCCGTAACACTTGCTCTCACTGGCATTGTCTTTCTTACTTGCTGTCATTGTTGTTTTTCCATATGCCTCTGTAATAACTTATAGATTTCTGGCCTTCATACAGCCGTTTAATGTTGGATTCTGTGTTTTATGGGTGGTAAATTTTAACACGAAATCATTCTTTGGGTGAAGTTGGTAGTGGGCCAGCCAGTGAGCCTGTCCATCAGAACTCTCTTTAGGATGGTACTGGGGAGAAGGCTCAGTTGATAAAGTGTTTGCTTCACGAACATGAAAACTTGAGTCCATTTCCCCAGAACTCACATTAAAAAAATGAGTGCACATTTCTAATCTCTGTCCCGGGGGCAGTGGGGACAGGCAGAACCCTGGGGCTTACTCCAGTTAGCCTAGCCTACTGACAAGGTCCAGGTCATTGGAAGACCCTTTCCCAAAAAACAGAGTGAATGGCTCCTAGGGACTGACACATAAGGTTGACTTCAGCAGTGCGCGCACATATGCGCGCACACACACACACACACACACACACACACACACACGGAGGGGGCAGGTAAGGAGAAGACTGTTCATGGTAGAGCTCTTGGGCATTATGTTGCTAGATGGTAGAATTCGTGTTTGCGGTATACATTCAGGTAAGATTCTAAGCCAGAGTTTAAATACTGCTGCTGACATTTATTTTCGTTTTGCTCAAGTAGCCACTGTTCACAAGATTGACTTGGTCATTCTTATTCAGGAGAAATTCCCCCTTAGGTGATTAAGTTAGTTTTAGAGTTTGCAGGCCAAGGGGATAAACTCTGCGTCTTCGCTTACATTGCAGCTTTCAGAACAATTTCGTTTGCCCTGTCAAAATGAAATATTATTTGCTAGATATTGGAAGGTAGCTCACACTTGGATTCTGTCATCTGTGTGATCTACAAACACAGAAATGTTAGCTTTTCCAGAATGCCTTCAGAAAATGAATATTGATGGAGCAGCTGTAGAAAATTGACCTCTTGCCCTGTGACAAATAAAAATACAGCTCGCAAACATCTTTAGCGGCCTGTTTTCCTACCTCTGTAATTGACTCTAATTTGCTCTGCCTGCCCCATGGAAACCTCAGAACTTTCAAATTGCCATTTAATTTACAGTGTCAGCTGTAATGAGAGCCTCTCCAGCCCAAGTGAGGGCCACAGGCTTGTGTCCGGGACCTCGGAGTTGGAAAGTTCTTCATTGTTTCAACCTGTATCCGTGACAAGATTATAAAATGTATTTACAAATGATATGCAAATTATTGAAGGTCTGTTTTTCCCTTGCATGGAGCTCATCAGTTACAAATGGATATTAAATTGATACAAAAAATCTGATTTTAAAAATTTAGGTAATTCTCCCCAAACTTAAGTTAGTAGGAAAAATAGAAGAGAAAATCTTGGGGTTTTTTTTTCTTCCTTTTCCTTTTGTTTTATTCTGCTATACCCTATTGTCCCTTGTTTTTTGTTGTTGAGACAAGATCCGTCTGTGTTGCCCAGGTTCATTTCAAACTGCTGGGTTCTGGCCATTGAAAATCATTGTAACCTTCAAAGCTGTAAGTCTCTCTGGAATCTTCTTATCAAGCCCTCTGCTCTGACACCCAGTGAAGTGTGTAGGTGGCTCAGAAGAGCTGGGGGTGGGGAATCTTGATGGTGTTTCTAATTCACGGGGGGGGGGGGTATTTTCTTAGAAATGCAGCCGGGGTCTTTTTTTTTTTTAATCTTTTGGAGAGAATCAGTGAAAGTTCCCATTTGTGTGTGCGTGGGCTGCTCTGGTATGGGAATGAGTAGACAAAGCCAGAACTTCCAATTCCTGCCCTACCATGTAAATGCTGTTTTCATTCATTTCCTTCGTGGAATGAACCTCAGGGCAGGAAAAAAATGCTAACAGGAAGGATCTGGCAGGAATCTTGGTGTACTTCGTCAGACAGCTGCACAGGAGATTCTTCGGACATGTCTAGTAAGGGGTAGTGTTTATTTTCAAATAGTGCTAATGGAAGGGGGCATTTTTTTTCTTATAGTAACAAGGAACTCATCGCATTGTTTATTATGAAGCGAGAATCATTTTGTGAAAGCCAGAAGCGATCGAAAACCCAGTGTAGGAAATCTGGTATGGCACACTTGTGATTAGATTTCCCTAAGAAATCAATCAGTGGTAACCCAGCATTCTGGATAACCATGCTGAGTTATGCCTGGTAGTTCTTTCTCCTGCTGGCTCCGTGTTGATCTTGAGTCCTTGGTGCTTGTTCTACCCTGGGGGTCCATCCCAGCTCTCTGCTTTCTATTATTGAACTGTGTTTTAAAGTAGGCACTCAATTTGCTTGTCTTGAGATTGGGAGGATGAAGAGGTGGACATCTCTGGGTCCTTCCCATCCTCCTGTTGGCGTCTCACCTCCTGCCCCAATCATAGGTAGACTTGGCTGCCCCTAGACAACTGCTCCCCCAGGAAGCTCTGACCGTAGCCCACAGCTGCTCACACTGAATTCCTGCCTTAATTCAGTGAGTCGTGATTTCTAGTGAAGTGTCTTTACTAAAAACATAAGATTAAATGTTTCAGTGTCTCCTCTACATGTGAGGGATTTTGAGGTATTGATCCTTTTTTTCTTGGTAGAATTAAAACCATTTACTAGGCAGGCGAGGTGGTGCACCCCTTTAAACACAGAGGCAGGTAGATCTCTGTGAGTTCAAGGACAGCCTGATCTATGTAGTGAGTTCTAGGCCATCAGGGGCTACATAGTAAGACCCTGTCTAAAAACAGATAAGCAGAAACAGAAATAAAAGCCAAAAACATTTGCCAATTATCTATTATTATCTATTAGTCTGCAAACATGGTATTTTGGGTGAATGTATCCAAATTAATTATCATAAATAATGCCTTACTATTTATAAATGTATCCTTTGCTTGACTTAAAAAGTATATATTAAGTGTATTTTTTCTTAATGCCTTGTTATAAAACAGCTTTGTAGGGACACCTTTATGTGCCTTAATTTTAGAACCATTACCAATTGAATTGAGACTTTCTTGTCTGTTTCTTGTCCAGAATCTGTTTACTGGTCCCAATTTTTGCAGCTTAATTGCTGGCTTGAAGTGTGGATTTACATACAGGAATGGGATCCCTTCAGTCCTCTGTCTCACAGAAAATAACAAGCCTGTGTGTTATGTGTTGACACCAACTTGCACATAACGGAAATTGGAACATTTTGCTGACAAGAGAAATCAAGATACCTTTTCTAAGTAGAACTGTCTGTTAGGAAAAGTCCACAAAATGCTACTGTGCTTTCTATTAACCATGGTTTGTCCATACAGGAAGATTCTGATAAATGTCTGTAATAAATAATTGCTATGGAAATAAGTTTTGCATCCTTCAGTGATAACTGTTTATGATTCATTCAGATTTGAATGCAGACTGAGTAACAAGCAGGGGGATGAGAACAGTTGAGTGACAAATCCCAATCTAGATTGTGTGGTTAAAACCACAGCTGATCTAATTATAGACTTCAGTACATATTCAATTAAACATGCATTTTCTATTGATTTATTATTTTTTAAAAAAAGAATTCTTCAGAAGTTTTTAACACAACAGAGGCATAAATTTTAGATTAATTAAGCTTTTAATGGCTCCTTACCATGAACTCTCAACCTTAAGGCTGGCAGGGATGAAAAAAAAAAAAAAAAAAGATCCTGAGTTTGGGAAATCTAGCCAGACTGCTGGAGTCTTGACTACATGGGCTGGATTCCAGGTAGAGCATGCCCAGTTAATAGCTAGCAGCTAATCTCACTAAACCTGGATTTCCTTATCTGGGAAATGGGAATAATCATAGTACCTGCACTCCTGAGTTATAAATATCAGATAAGACACTGTGTCCAGAAACCTCACTGTGGTATTTGGCAGAAATCCAATATTAGCTGTGACATGGATGCCAAGTATTAAAGTGAGTTCAGACAAAGCTGAGCTGAGATAAGCCATCTCCCTGGTCCCTTCTCCATCATCATACTATGCCAGCCCCCCTCTGTGCTCCCCCTTCCTTAGCTCTTGATCTATAATACAGTCAGGTCATTGGGGCACTTGGTACTAATAAACATTTGTACCAACCCTCCCCACCCCGCCGGAGCCGCCTTCTATTGATGTCGACAACAGAGCTCCTTTATTTCCTGTCAGATGTGAGGCCTGGCTTCTGTCAGTCTCTGTGCCCAGTGGCTCTGCAGAGGGGCAGTGCTGAGCAGCCCCTGTGGTTTGGGGGTGACTGGCACGGCATAAACAGAACCAGGAAGTCCTTCACAGGGTACAGAGGGACCCAGCCAGTGGCCTCTCTGCACGGATGTGTGTCTGATACACTTAGAAAATTCTGAGCTGCATAAGATGGTGAATCAAACTGTCTGACAGCCATTCAGCACTCACAAGTATGAATGTGGTACTGCCTTTCTGTTCTAAGAGGTCATTAAATATTTGCAACCCTATAAAATTTCCTTGAATATTATAACTGGTACTTTCCATTTGTTTGACTCTGCTCTTATCTCCATAAATGAAAACTATTTGGACTTTATGACATATGCTTATTCCTAAGGGGTGGAGGCTTTCAATATAGCATTGGTTAACACAAATCTTTTTGTGTTCTTCCATGAACATTATATGGCCTACATAAATATGTGTGTATTCTCAACTTAAATCTCTATAAAGACAATTTTTTTTTTTTTAAATACTGATAAGGACTGAATGTGTAGTTCAGTGGTAGAGCACTTGCCTAACATGCATAAGGCCCTGGGCTCCATCTTAGCACCTAATAAATAATAATAATAATAATAATAATAATAATAATAATAATAAACACAGTCATTGTCAGTTTTATTTCCAGTTTTCGGATGGGCCACATGGAATCACTGGACTAAAGCCAGATGCAGAATCAACACATTTTAAAACTTCAAAACTCACTGTTCAGAAATCTGCAAGCTCAGAGTTAGGAGCCCCACATGAGGTACAGAAGTAAAGAGTGAGGGTTGGTTGAACCTCGTTTGAGATGGGAGCTTGTTGGCATTGCCCATATTGCACTGTTATTTTGAACCAGAAGCAAAGGCCTTCTGAGTATGTAATGGCAGGGTCATAGAAAGAGGAGAGTAGAGTCACCCAGGAAGTTGAATGCGCTTTCAACTTTAGTGCTGAAGTTAATATATTTCAGTAAAGCCAAAGAGTGACAGCTTACTTAATGCACCAAAATGAAGCATTCCTACACAAAAAATATAGACGCTCAAGAGACGCCGTTGGAAACACACTCACTACTAATTAACAGCTGCTCCTGAGTGGCAGCTCCTCTGGTTCCCTATTTGTTCGTGGGTGGTTAATTCACTTGACCCAGGCGTTTGAAAGAATAACTTGACAGGGGAGGGAGATAGGAAAGAGAAAGCTACTGTAAATGAAAGACAGCGTGGAAGAAAGATAAAGTGGCCCGGGAATACCTACTTTAACTGTGTATCAACCTATTCCTCAGTTATAAAGGGAGACAATGAGCTAAGGAGATGGTCTGTAAAGTGCCTGCTGTAACAAGCACCAGGACCCGAGCTTGGATCCCCGGGATCCCCAGCACCCATGTAAAAAGTCAAGGGTGCTGTGTGCTCCTGAAAACCACAGCAGTGGGGGTGGTGGATTCAGACGGGTCCCTGAAGTTCATTGCAGCCAGTCTATCCAAATGAATGTTCTTCCTGTTCCGAGAGAGGCCCTACACACACACACACACACACACACACACACACACACACACACACACACACACACGCGCAGCAACCTTGGGCCTCCATACCCATATACGTATGCACATACCTGCAGCAAACCCAGTGCATACCTAAATAAATATATGTGCACCAAAATTACATACTCATGGCTCACTGTTCCTGCAGCATGACTTCAGCTACAGGCCCTCCAAGAAGCCTTTTACCTCACCCCTGCTGAGTTTCCAGAACATTCATTGATGAGACTCAAGCATTTCTTTTAGCTGCCTCAGACTTGAGCCTTGGGTTCAAATGCCATGCCCATCAACTCTAGTAGGAATGCCTACATGAGGGATTGTGTAACATTGACTTCTTGTTTCTGAGTGATGATGGTCCTCTCTATACCACACTTGGTCAGCAAGAATCTCAAACCTGAAGGGCCGTGGCCACATAGCTGTCTATCTCTATGCCTGTTCTCTGAGCCGGACTCTAGCATGCACTCAATACATTTCCTCTGGCCCCTACAACTCAGAACACAGACAGACTCAGCCCCAAAGCCAAGCCCCATTTCTTCAAACTTCTTGTTCTACCTTCTCCACCAACACTTTCCAGCCCCTTCGTTTCTCTTTAAGCCTGTGAGCCACCAACTGCCGTCAGCTTTGCCTAAGAAAATGTTGGGACCAGCATCAGCCTTCAGGCTCCCCTGCTGATCACCTTCACTGAGTCCTGTGGGCTGGACATCCCTCAGGAAGGAGGGTGTCCTGAAATCATTATCACTTTCTTTCTTTTCTTTTTGGTTTTTTGAGACAGAGTTTGTGTAGTTTGGTGCCTGTCCTGGATCTCGCTCTGTAGACCAGGCTGGCCTGGAACTCACAGAGATCCGCCTAGCTCTGCCTTCCAAGTACTGGAATTAAAGGCGTGTGCCACCACCTGGCTGTTATCACTTTCTTAGAAACCAGTAATGCATTAAAATCCCTACCCTAGCAAGAAACTTGCTGCTTGTTTACTTGGTTTTGTTTTTGCTTTTGGGAACCAAGAACACTTCAGAGTACCTTCCATTCTACAGGAAGTACAGACATTTAAAGTGTTTTTTATTGATATCAGCAAGGGAGAAAATAGCATGGGGATCATGTGCAAAAACAACCAAGAAAAAAAAAGTTAGGTTTCTCACAATCATGTGTCAGATCCACCCTGCCACTTCCTGTGGTGCAAAGGAAACAGGATTCTGTGTTCTTTGTTCTTCACTTGAGAGAGTTAGACTGTGTAGCCCAGGCTAGCCATCCTCTTTTTCCAGGTTCCCAAGTGCTAAGACCAGAAGTATCCACATCTGACTCTGCCTTTGCTCCTAGCCCTTGTCATTCTTGTGTAACACCATGAAGCTGTCTGCTTCCTTCTTCAGTGAAGCTCTGTCATGTCCAAGCTCCATCCCAACATTTAGGTTTACACCCAGTTCCTATAAGAAAAGACCATATGGATGTCAGCGCCATTCTTTGGGTGCTTCGGTATATAAATGCTGTCTGTTAATTCAACAAATACTTACCTCATGGATTTAAAACTCCTCTTTCTCAGATAACACTTTTTTCACAGAGGAAGTTGTCCTAGAAATGGGGTCAGGGAAGTTCTGAGTTGAGTACCTGGGAGGGAAGAGGGAGACAGATGAGGATGATGCGTCCCTGAGGGACAAAGAGCCTTTAGGTCAGGCCCCCATGTTCTTCCTGTGGTAGCTGGGGGGAGTGAGGACCAGGGAGGGAGGAGGGAAGACCAGGGAGGGAGGACCAGTGAGGGAGGATGGAGGAACAACTGGGGGGTCAGGACAGCAGGAGGAAAGAGTTCATGATGGGAAGCAGAGGGTGGGCAGAATTCCCGTGTTCACTGAGTTTCTGGGCCAGCACATGGCAAAGTCAAGAGTCCTTACCAGCATGGTAATAACCGATGCTGTTTATTTTGTGTTTTTCTAGATCAATGAACTGAGCCATGTTCAAATCCCTGTCATGTTGATGCCTGATGACTTCAAAGCCTACTCAAAGATAAAGGTGGACAATCACCTTTTTAACAAGTAAGTACCGGTCAGCCTCTCTGAAGACTGCCATGGCTGTGTAGAATAGGACTTTTTGCGACTTTCTGTAATCACATAATTTTTTCAATGGGTGGGAGGAAAGTTTTGCTGATGAAGTTAATCCTGTGATAAACATAGCCATCTGTCAATTCAGAGAAGTAACAGCAGGCCCTCTGGGATAATATCCCTTTGCCATATGGCATATTGTTCCCTGGGAGTATCTTATACATTAGAAGTGATATCCTCATTACTATTTAAATTTTTGGAGCTGTAAATTACTTGGATTGTTTGAGCAGTTATGGACTTCTGCTCTAGTACACAAAACTTTGAAAACAGTGGCTTTATGAATAGAAATGACTGTATTACAAAACAGTAAATAATTGTCTTATCCTAAGATATAACTGGATGTCAGGTTTAGGAGTTGCTAGTGTTCATCATGTAACTGGGGTACCTTTGATGTCATGATGGAAAGTCGATGACATAGTTCATCCCAAAGCTAAAGATACAGCATGGTCCTTCCCTCAAGGGTCTCACAGTAGCTGGAAATGGACACATACGCAAATTGCTGTCATTTCTGTACAAAGAATAGTAATAGAGGGGTGTACACAGTCTGTGTCTGTTGTTCTATGAGATCATGAAGGACAGGCAATCCTGTATGAGTGGGACGAGCACAACATTAGCCTCCCATATCAGGGTAAGTGTAAAATTTCTTTCCTCCTTTCCTCTTTGTTGTAGTATTAGGAATTGAACCCGGGGACTCACACATGCTAGGTGAGTGCTCTACCACTGAGCTATACCCCAGCCTGTCACACAAGGTCTTAACCAGGCTGTTGTTCTGTTGTGAACATATGAGTTCATTTCTCCCCGTAATTCTGTTCAGAGGTTGAGTGTTCATGAGTGTATAAAGTGAGAGCATGACTGCTCAGAGGTATGGCTGAGGGAGAAGATGGCCAGAGGCATCTGAGCAAGTCTAGAGAGGGTGAGAACTAGGCCACTGAGGAGAGAGGGAGGAGAGAGAGAGGCAAAAGAGGACCAAGAGAGAGGGGTCAAGAGAGCGCACGGCCAAAATGGAAATGAAAAACCGGGGAAGGAAAGTCCATGAGCTGGAGAAGTTTAGGCTAGGGGTGGGGTGACAAGAGATGTGAGGAGCCACCAGTACTGAGTGAGCCTGGAGGCCAGTGTGGGCTTTGGTATGCTAATAAGCAGCCCAGTTAGCCATTTGTCCTGAGTTTCTTTTGGACCTGACTGTGATTCGGAAATACTCTCAGAGTGAATTTGGAATGTGGGTCTTGGGTGTGAGGCAAGCCTTGTTACAGCTGCTTCCACAGTAAGATGTGCTGTGGATATCACTCTGTGTAAATAAAATGCTGATTGGCCAAATAGCCAGGCAGGAAGTATAGGCGGGACAAACAGAAAAGAGAATTCTGGGAGGTGGAAGGCTGAGGGGAGAGAGCTGCTAACCGCCTCAAGCGAGATGTAAGGTACAGGTAAGCCACGAGCCATGTGGCAAAGTATAGATTAATAGAAATGGACTGAATATAAGGGTAAGAACTAGACAGTGGTAGGCCTGAACTAATGTTCAAGCAGTTTAAATAATATAAGCGTGTGTTTTGTAAGTGGGCTGTTGGAATAACAGGGCTTGGTGGGGGCTGGAGAGAAGGTCTCCAGCTACAAAGATGGGTATGGCCTACGCTTCCTCACTGCCATCTTGTCTATTCTTTCACTACATCCTTCCATCCTGCCCTCCACCCCATCCCCACCCCGACATCCCTTCTCCTTAGAGAATGGTTGGTGTGTGCAGCCAGGATGAAGGGGTAGCGAAGTCCCAGTGTGAGACAGACAGTGTTTTCAATCTGTCCCCTCTGTCAGTCAGATTTCGTTGGCTTGTACCTGGTTCTGTAGAATCCATCTGTGTGCTTGCTGTGGGCAGTGAACTCTTGCCACCTCACTGCTACACACAGATCCAAATGGGGCATTGTGAAGCCTGCTAACCTCCTGTCTGTCTGAGCCTCATTCCACAATATGACCATTGCAGGGAAAACATGCCGAGCCATTTCAAATTTAAGGAATACTGCCCAATGGTCTTCCGGAATCTTCGGGAGAGGTTCGGAATTGACGACCAAGATTTCCAGGTGAGCTGCTTTTGTGATACGGGATTGCTCTGTCAGATAGGGTCATGTTTCGTTCTTATGAGTCTACTATGCATGCACAGTTTTCGTGTTCTTTCTGAAGTTAGGCGTTCTCAAAGTTAAGGGCTCTGCATGGTTTGATTTCAGTGAAATGTCTATAGGAAAAGGCATGCATTTTCTGTGGAAGGAGACAGAGCACTTAAGAGTTCTGTGAACACTGTCACTTCTAGATGCAAGTTTCTGTCAGCCACACTGCCTTCTGCTTTCTAGAGTCAGGTGTGTCATGAGCCCATGCGAGTGTGTATGTGTGTGTTAAATTCACGTTTTTCTGCTTTGGCAGAGGACACTTGGGAACCCCGGGGATTGTGTTCTTGCTAATTTGCTGGGTTGCAAGTTGGCAGGCTCTGTCTCCTGCCACAGCATTCTCGTCAGGCTGTGCTTTATGTCCTACAGTGCTGTGTTGCAGAGTGGCCACAATCCTCGTGTCACCTGCAGGAACCTCCCAGCCTGCCAGTTGTCCCAGTGCCCTCCTTTACTACGAAGTAACAGGCTCTCGCTTCTGTCTCTACACCTGCATGGTCTCAATTTTGACTTCGAAATGTGATAGAACTTTTTAAATATCTGCTGCTACCTGATCCGTTTCCTAAAAGAAGGCCCGCTGCTTTATACTTTTCTGTTGCTGTGATAAGATACCATGTCCAGGGGAATGGAATATATATATGAAAATGTTTATTTGGGGCTCTCAGCTTCAGAAGGTGAGTCCATGACCGTCATGGTGGGGGCATGGCGGCAGGCAGGCAGGCATGGTGCTGGAGCAGTAGCTGAGAGAGCACGTCTTGAGACAAGCATGAAGCCAAGGGAACTAACTGGAAATGGAGTGGGCTTTTGAACCCTCAAAGCCCGACGCTCTAGACACACCTCCTCCTGATCTTTCTCAAACAGTTCCACCAACTCCAACCAAATATTCAAACACACGAGCCTGTGGGGACGGTTCTCATTCAGACCACCACATCTGCCATTGACTTCCCGGGCTTCCCATGGACAGCAGAGCCACAAGTACTAAGGGTTTTTTGTTTGTTGTTTGACAGCAGAAATCTAAGTTCTGACCTGTTTCAAGCCTTCTCAAATACATAAACACTTTCTCTGACTTGCCCTACACCTGCATCAAGTGCCACATTGTCACCCCAGGTGACCTTACGAGGGCAGCATTGGCACAGCTTGCTCTGTGGTTTCTCCTGAATACAGCCACTCAGGCACGCTGCCCTTGCCTAACCTACCTTCCTAAACATTAGGCTCTCACGCCCCACCCACCTTTGTTAAATGTTTCCAAGAATTTCTGCCAGGCTTCATTGTAGCAGGCTTTCTTTTTCTTCTTCTTTTTTTCCCCCTTCATCTATTTATTTTACATCCCAGCTACAGCACCTCCTCCCCCATCCTCCCCTCCCACCCCCCAGTTTCCTCCTCTTCTGTCTTCACCCAGGAAGGAGACAGGTATCCTATGAGTATCAGTAATACAGCATATCTAGTTGCAGTAAAACTAATAAGCACCTCCCATGTATTAAGATTAGGCAGGGTGACCCAGTATGAGAAGTAGGGTTCCAAAAGCCAGTAAAAGAGTTGGAGACAATCCCTGTTGCCATTTTCGGAGTTGCACAAGACGTCCACACTGTAACATACATGCAGAGTGCCTAGGTCAGTCCCATGAAGGCTCCCTGGTTGTCCGTTCAGTCTCTGTGAGCCTCTATGAGCCCAGGTTGTTGATTGTGTGAGCCTTCCCATGGTGTCCTTGACCCCTCTGGCTCCTATACTCCTTTCTCCTCCTCTGCAGGATTCCCAAACTCTGCCTAATGTTTGGCTGTGGGTCTCTGTAGCAGGGTTTCTTTTGGACCCCCAACCAGCTCCCAAATCATGACATATTATTAGTTATGAATGCCTGGCCTTGGCTTAGGCTCAATTCTTGCTAGCTTTTATGACTTAATTTAACCTATTTCTCTTGATCTACGTTTTACCTTAGGGCTTTTTACCTTTCTTTCATTTTGTATATCCTACTCCATGTCTGGCTGCCTGGCGACAGGCTGGCCCCAGATATCTCCCTCTCTTTTCCCCTTGTTCTCTTTTGTCTTGAGCCTGGATCCTCCTTCTACTTAGTCTCTCTGCCCTCCAGCTCTGCCTATCCCTACTGCCTAGCTGTTGGCTGTTCAGCTTTTTAGTAGACCAATTAGGTGCCTTAGGAAGGCAAGGTGAAACAGATGCAGCACATCTGTAAACAAAGGTAACACACCTTTACATAGTTAAAGTAATAGTCCTCAACATAAACGAAGGTAACACATCTTTACATAGTTAAAATAGTATTCCACAGCACATCACTAGGCATGAGACCTTATTATGCTTTGAAAAAGGAGTACTGCCCAGGTGACCATTGTTCAATAGGGTCCTGGGCTCCACAAAGGTTTGGTTCTGAGCTGAAGCTCTGGGCACCAAAGGAAGACCCGTGGGTGGAGGATGCAACATGCAGAATCTAGGTATTCCTTTACAGCTCTGACGTCAGCACTCAGATTTGGACTTCATTCATAAAACAGAAACTTAGATCACAATCATGGGCACAGTGTTTACGGTTTAAAGAGTGACTTTTACAGAATAAATACTAGAGTTTTTTTTTTTTTTTTTTTTTTTTTTTTTTTAAAGGTTTGCATGAAATAAAAAGGGATGGTTTCACATGGCTTGGAAACTGTTGTTGTATTTAAACAGGCCGTGGATTCTTTGGCATCTTAAAGGAATCCCTGACTAATTCTGGAGCCAAACATGACTGTGTCCCTCCTGTATCCCAGCTGCCCTCATTTTAACCAGGAAATAGGTGGGGCTGGTGAGGTGCCTCTGTCACCAGAATACTGGCTGCACAGCGTGAGGACCTGAGTTTGGAGCTTCATGTAAAAGCCTGACTAGTGGGTGGAGACAGGCAGATCTCTGGAGCTCACTGGCCAGCCAATCTAGTTAATCGGTGGGCTGTGGGTTCAGTGAGAGACCCTGTCACAAAGCATATGGTAGAGAGCAGTGGAGGAAGATGCCTTATGTCACCTCCAAACGCATGCATCTACACATGCATGTTCCCGTATGCGCAGGCTGTGTGCCTGTAACACACACAGTGAATGATAATGATAAGAATAGTTGCATTGGCATTTTATAGCAGCTGAGTTTTGAGGGCTCCACTACAGAATCTTCCTATGTTCCTTGATTCATTGCGGAATTGAAATCTTTACATTTTTCCTCATCAGTTCTGTTGAAGACATTGAAAATGATCCCATTATATTCGGAGTTCTGTGTTATAGCAGAGAAAAGTAGTTTTTAACATTTCCTAAAATGACAGGTTGGTGGCTGAAATACTAAGGCACCACTCTGTTCCCCTAAAAACACCACCATATAAGTTGATTTCTAAATATGTGCAAACCGCTGAATATAGACTTTGAAAGGAAATGAGGCAGGTGGAGAGTGATTCAAGAGTAACTTAATTGGCAAGTCTGCTGGACAGTGAGCGTGAAAGACCAGAGTGGGGTGAGTCGCTGCGAGTTTAATTAATCGTCATAACACCTCTCTTCTCTGCCTGCCTGCTGCTTCAGGCGTGCAAATTGACGCTTTCTCCTTGACAACTGTATTTCTATTTAAAATGTTTTCCAGTGAGGGTTCAGAGTGCCTTCAGTAAACCACAGGTGGACTTTTCTCTCCTCTCCAAGCCTTCCTTCTTTTCCTAGAGCCCTTATTTCTCAAAGGCTCGTCAGCAGACTGGGGTATAGCTTAATGGTAGAGCACTTGCCTTGCATGCACAGATCTGTGGACTCCATCCCCAACACTGGGAAAGAATTTTTCGGCAGGACAGTACCCCAAGTCTGAGCTGAAGATGAGATAGTAAACTGAGGCTGAGTCCAGCTTGTTGGCTAAATGGTCTGGCATACAGGACAGCAGTTGTAATACTCAGGCTTTCTAGTTGTACCTGGTGGATCCAGGGATGTCCATCAGCTCAGTTACCCCCAGCCTACATAGCAGGAGACACCTGTTGGCACATAAGCACCACATAGTCATGCATTTGCTGGGCAGCCTCCTGCCCCTCCTGAGTGCATCCTGGTTGTAGATGAATTTCTAAACAGTCTTATTAAATAAGAAACACGGAGCCAAATACAGGGTACAAGTCGTAGAGATCAGAGCAATAGCTGCCAACTAACCTTAGCTCACCACCTCGCCATCGCTTCCCAAGAGAACTTCTTCCTGTCTAGCCTGCACCTTTATTGCCTTGCTGTTCTGTCTTCTCATTGGCTCTTAACCCGGCCACCTCACTTCCTCGTCACTGCCTGTCTATACCTCCAGGTCTCTATGGTTGGTACTGGGATTAAAGGCTCATGATACCACACTTGGCTGTGTCCTTGAACACACAGAGACTCTGCCTGCCCTGTAATCGGATTAAGGGCGTGTGCTACCACTGTCTGACCTCTGTTTATGGCTGGCTATGACCTCTGATCTCCAGGCAAACTTTATTTATAAACATATAAAATAAAACATCACATTTCAGCACAAATAAAATATCACCACACCTGGTGAACACCGTGTGTGGAAAGGTGACATCTAAACTGTAGAGTATGTGCTTAGCATCTATGATGCCTTGCTCCTATTCCTTGTACCAAAAACAAAGAGGAAAAAAAAGGTGGAATCTTTTTCTGATCTTAGCCCATTCATGTGAGCCTGGAGTTACCCTTCCAGTGTGACAGAGAAAGCTAGGCCAGCAAACTAGGCTCCTGTCACCCTTCAGAGGTGCTGGCCTGCCAATGGGAAGCAGCTGTCTTCCCACTGCGTGTGTTTCCTGAAGTGCTTGTATTTTGGACAGGTGGCCTTTAATCCATGTGGCAATAAGGACCAGCATTTTCTGATTCATCTCATATTTGGGCCTTTCGGCTAACTCAAATGGATACCGTCTACCTTGATTCCTCAATGTTGTTTACTGGAGGCCACTTTAAAGTAGCAGAGGGTCATTAGCCAGCCTTCCTGAGCTCTGTCTGTGAATTTGAACATCCTAAATGAGGCTGAAGATCTCTGCGCACAGCCAGTGAACACTTGGGTCTTTGCTCTGGTTTTGATTGAATGGGCCTCTTTAAGTTTGGGGGTTTTTTTGTTTGTTTGTTTGTTTTATTTTTATTTTTTATGTTGTGTTGTTTTTTCCTTGCTGTTAAAGACAAAACAACAGTTCCATTATGGGATGTTTATCACTAATTAACAATACCATCCATGGTTACTATGACAGAATACCTGAGAGAAATCACTTTAAAAGGAGGAGGGCTTATCTGGGCTTGTGGTTTCAGAAGTTATAAACCCATGATGCTTCGGGCCTGGGGGAAGACAGAGCCTTATAGTTACAGAAGCATGTGGTAGAGAAAACTGCTGGTGTCATGACAGCCAGGAAGGAGAGAGAGAGAGAGAGAGAGAGAGAGAGAGAGAGAGAGAGAGAGAGAGAGAGAGAGAAAGAAGAAAGAAGAAGAAGAAGGAGGAGGAGGAGGAGGAGGAGGAGGAGGAGGAGTGGAGAGAGGAGGAGAGACTAGAGGAGGAAGAGAGAACAGAGGAGGGAGGGAGAGGGAAGGAGCCCCTTCAAAGGCATACCTCTAATGGCCTTTCATTAACTAGGGCCAGCCTCCTAGTTTCTATCTCCACCCAATAATGCCATCGGATTATGAGTCCATCAATGGATTAATCCACCCATTAGCTTAGAACTCACACAGTGCCATCAGCCTCCAGGAGCTCCACCAGCTGGGGGCCAAGCCTTCAACACAGGAGCCTTCCTGGGATGTTTCACAGCCAAAGCCCACATCCGCCTAACATCCATAGGCAAACTGTGTGTGTCTGTGTGTGTGTGTGTGTGTGTGTACGAGTGCCTGGTGATTTTAGGTTATTCTGACTGCAGTACCTTAGTATGCCTTTATAATTATATGATCGGTTTGTGATCTGCTCAGACTGAGTCAGAGATTTCTGATTATCATAGGTTCATGCTGTCCCTGTTTTCTTTCTAGATGCTTTTAAAGATGACAACTACCTTTTCTATATTTCTAATATCTCAAGCCCTGGCTTCATTCTTTCTGATTTCACTCAAGCTAATTGACACTGCATGTATCTATCTGTGCTGCTGTATTTCAGATTCTGTGTGCAAACCTTCCAGACATCCTCCCTACATCTTAAGTGCTGGGAATGTAATCATGTGGCATCATGCACAGTTTTATGCACTCAGGATGGAACCCAGAGCTTCAAGCATGTTTTAGGCAAGCACTCTACAAACTGAGCTACAGCCTCATGTTTGATGCCCAAGCCTGGACATTCTTGGAAAAGAGTAAACAGTCAAAAAGATGTTCAGTTAGCTCTGGGAAAATCTGCAGCCTTCTGGCTGGCCTTGCAGGATGTCAGGACCTCTCAGACAGCCATAGGAAGCCCGGGGGAAGCTTGTTTGCTTGTGAGCTTTCAGAGAGGATCACCCTCCGTAAACCAAGAGCTGCATGGGATGGAGCCTGCACTGTTCATCCTAAATACAGGGCTCAGTTGAAGCCGAGCCCTCTTGTTCATTGTGTTGGATAATACCAGGTTTTGTTTCTCCCCACTGCGCCTCCTGATTTAGAATCCCTCATTATTCACATCTGATGCCCTTTCTTCTTTGTATCTGTGACCGAGAATTCTAATTTTAAAAATAATTCATTTTAAAGGCTAACATTTTAAACTTGTGATGTTCTTGTTTTAAGTTTCAAGCTCTAAGTTGAACTCCCCAGTTCACTAAACTTAGGGGGTGGGGGATTCTGCCAACACATCTGGGATGTCAACTCTGTCAAATGAAGATGTTTGATGTTTTCAGTATAGATTGCTCAAGCTGACCTAAAGCGATAGGAAGGAAAGAAATATAGTCTTGATTACTGCCTACCTTTCCAGGGTTCACTTGAGAGCTCTGGAAGAAAGAGACAGAAGCAGGGAACTGTGGGATTCACAGATGGGGAAAATGACCAGACACACAAGGAGAGTGTGCCAACAGTTCTGAATCACTCACCCTTACTCTGCATCTAGCAAACAGTCCTGTGGATTTTGTGCAGGGAGAAGTATTACAAAGTCTGGTTTTGGTTTTGTGTGTGTATATGGTTTACCTGTATGTATGCATGTTTGCATGTGTGCATACATGCAGAAGCCGGAAACTGATGTCTGGTATCTTTCTTAATTGATACCAACTTTGTGCAGGGTCTCTCACTGAACCTCGAGCTCACTGGTTGCCCTGTAAACCTTATTTCTACCTTTTGAGTACTGAGACCATAGTGGGCTACCATACCCATCTGTTAGACCCTAACTTAGATGGCAAATACGTTATCCACCGAGCCATCCCCCAGCCTCTGAAACCTGAATGGGATGGTAAATAATTTTTCAAAGATTTGTTTTTGTTTATGTGTAGTTATATATGCCACATGAGTGTAGGTATCCATGGAGGCCAAAAGAGGGCATCAGATGCCTTAAAGCTGGAGTTACGACCCTACATGAGTGGGAAGAGCAGCCAAGAGCACTTTGAACCACGGAGCCATCTCTCCGGGCCTCCCCTCATCCCATACACACCTTTATAAGATAGTATAATGGTTATATAGAGAAGGTCTATAAGAAATATTTTTTTTTTTAAAAAAGTGGCTAGGCGCTATCCCAGTGTTCATAGAGGAAAAGAGAACCAAGTCATTTTCACTGACCAAGAACAGCTTCACACAACTCTGAACAGAGTCAAACAGAAAAGTCAGGGCCAATGGCCAGTGAGAGCAAAGGAAGGATACTGAAGAGGAGCTGGTGCCCGAGCAGCTCGGAGAACAGGTCGTGTGGGTCCCAGAGGGACATTGGGAGCTTCGTGCAAGAGAAGGGAGGAAAAAATGGAGTTTCTGACCTGTGGCTTTGGAGAAGACCATGAAGTGTCCACAAGAGACCGCTGACCACTCAGTTGAGTGTCCTAGGTGGTACTCAGGAGGAGTCGGGAGGAGAGGCCCAGCGCCAGGAATCACGGGCACCAGAGTCCTTGTGGGACTCTCCAGGGTTCTGTCTCTTGACAGACATACTGACAGGGCCCCCACCCGAAGATGCTTATGGTGCAGTTTCAACTCTCACCTCTTCATTACTGGGTGGTTGGGTTTGTCCAGCTGCCTCTCGCAGTGGGTTCTCACAGGATAATCACATTCTGTATCACAAGGGGCCCTGGATGGTGACTCCATCCTGTGCAGGAGGCACTTGGGCTGAAAGACACAGGCTTCCATCTCAGGTCCTCAGAACTATGAGAGAGTAGGATGCACCCCACCGCCAATCCGCATCCAGTTTCTGGGATGGTTTTCTCTCCTCTTGACTGAGAAAGTGAGCCTCCTCCCTATCACAGCCCACCCCACCCCCAATCCCACCATCCAGCCCAGACTTCCTGCTGGCCTATGTTTCCTTCTTTGAACCTGTTTGGGCTGCACCTCGCTGTGTATAGTCCAGGCTAATTATCAGTCAGAAGTCCTCAGCCCTGGGTGCGAGGTAAACACAGTGTTTGCTTTTCATGAGCCTTCGGGGACTGGTGTCTGGTATTTCTGTCTCCAAAGTCAAGTGCCACCCTGAGAGTTTAATATGCTGTTCTCATAAATGTTCTGTGAAGCTCCTGCATTTCCACGCTGGTTCGTTAGATTGCACTGCTGTCCTCCTCTATTCTAATAGTTGTTTTATTATTGATAAGCTTTAAATGTGTTTTACTCCCCTTTAAAGTGAAAGCCAGTCTACATTTAGGATCCCAGCTCAGACTTTCTTTGAAACTCCCTAAGAGCTTAACCCAGGTCTTTGAACACAGTACGCGTTTCACGACTCCTTGATGGTGTTCAAACCAGCACGTCGGTCTTCAACTGTCTGAGATGTCAGAAGACCACCTCACCTGCCCTTGCTCTCATATGCCCAAGGGGAACCCAGAATATCACCTTTCTGGGCCATGATCACACTTCCCTCCTGGGCTGTGTAATTTTAGGCTTGTAGTCGTAATCCTGAGTTTTCAGCAGGATTGAGATTGGTTTCCAGGCTTCCGGTCCATGAAACAGGTAGCCTGAATTGGGGAAAGAACATTTCCTAGGAGTCGGTAGATCTGGATGAGCCTTGGGTCTTCAGTGACTGATACCATGAGACCTCAAGAATCTCAGAATCCATTACTAAGTCATCAGAGTGCGGACTATTGCTTAAGTTCTGGCGGGGGTTTGAAGCTGGAATGACACTCCCCCCCCCCCGTGCCCCTCCCCGAGTGCATTCACCACCACCTCCCCCCACCCCACTGCTGGCTCATGTTTTGAGTGCTTGTCCCAGCCGTGTGGGGGTGCTGTCTGGGGAGGCTGTGAACCTGCATGAGGTGGGGACTCTGGCAGAAGGAGGTCACTGGGGTAGAGCTTATTCCAGCTTCACTGTGTGCTTCCTCCCTGTCACCCCCACCACTCTGTCCAGCTGCCACCATGTCCTGCACGGTGTCCCAAGTGACCCAGCGACCATTGACCCAGCACTCCTAAGCCATGAACCCAAACAAACCCTTCCTGCTTAAGTTGTTTCGGTCAGGTGTTTGGTCACAGTGACCTAACGTGTAACCAGTACAGTTTCTTGTACATCATATTGATAGATTCTCCTAGGAAGCTAATGGCTTTCCCACATTGGAGCATGACAGGATTGACTTCTCAAGTGTTTTTCCTTTTGAGTAATGTCACAAAACATTTCATATGTGATTTTTAAAATTTGACTATTTGTTTATTTATTTATTTATTTATTTATTTATTTATTTATTTGTGTGTGTGTGACTGAGGTGCCACAGTACACAAATGGAAGTCAGAGGACAGCTTATAGTTCTTAGTGTTGTTAGTGGTGGCGAGCACCTTCACCCACTGAGCCACCTTGCTTCACGTGTGACTTTTACTAAAATGTATACAAGTAATGAGGAAAACTACAAAATATATGCAAATACGATATTAGGTCAAGAGAATGAAGTGTGAAAATGCTTGGGATTTTTTTGAAAAGGCACTGGGGGGGGAGTAACAGTTACCAAAGCAGGATGTTTTATGAGAACTGTAAAGGATTGGTGATTGGAATGAGCTAATGAAATTGACCTTTATGACTTCTCCTCCTTCTGGAGGCTCCACTAATCCTGGACCTCCCACTGTGGAAGTAAACATCTTCAATGCCTGCTGTTAGAGGAGGAGGGTGGGAAGGCCAGCACCTTTAATCCTTTTCTGAAGGGAAGGGATAGTGAATTTCCAATTATAAATGCAAGAAAGCCATTGAAGAGGGAACTTCTCTCATTATCTTGCTTTATTTCCTGTTGAGGGCTGAAGAGGGAACTTCTCTCATTATGCTTTATTTCCTGTTGAGGTTTGCTGGAGAACCAGAGCTTCAAACACAGCTGTTGAGGTTGAGACAGGGTATCAGCTATCACAAGATCAGAAACGTAGCTATGGAAAAATGAGCTTACATACCAAATTGTATGATTGGTTTGAAAAGGGACGAGATCATTAAGTAGTCTTATCTACACAGCACAATCAGCTTTGTCTTAGAACTTTAATTTGAGTCCCAAGTGTCCATTTTATTTACCCTTAGCTCCCCAGCAAGACCAGGAGCAGCCTTAGAGGCAACATCTGGCACCTGTGATATGTCCCCTGCAATTATGACTAGGCACTGAAATGAGCAGAGGTCACCTACAGTAATCCCCTTGCTCAGCCTGAGTTAGCAGAGGGTCTGCAGCTTGCAGAACTGTGCAGTCAATGGCCTCATGCAGTGATACCTGCATTTCTGAGCACTGGAAAAAATGTGTGGGACAATTGCAACACCTTTGTACTGTGTGAAATGTCCAGAACAGGCACATCTACCACGACAGGAAGTTCTCGGATGAGACACAGAAAAAAAGAATCAAGGCGGAAATGGGTACAGACTGCTAAAAATCCTCCAAAAAGGACGTGACTGGAGCCACATGGCTGTGTAAACACCGAACCTTCTGAGTTGTGTGATTAAGGTTAATGGTCTGGTCTGTGAGTTGTATCTAAGTAAAACTACTGAAAAGGAATATTTAGGGGCTGGCAGGATGGCTCAGTGGATAAAGGTACCTGGTGCCAAGCCTGGTGATCTAAGTTCAATTCCCAAAACCCACATGATGGAAGAGAACAATTATAAGTGATCCTGAGACTCTTACAAAGGATCACACACATACATGCACAAAGGAAATTATATGTTTACATAAAAACCAAAAAGGCTTAGGGGCACAGTAGATGTGACTCAGTAAGTGTAGTGTTTACCATGAAAACACAAGGACCAGAGTTCAGATCCCTAGCACCCACGTAAAAACAGCATATTCCAGTAATCCAGGGGCTGGAAAGGAAGACATAGGAGGGTTCTGGGGACCTGAAGGCCAGCCAGCCCAGCTGAATTGGTGAGCTCCAGGCTCAATGAAAGACTGTCTCTCCAAAAAAAAAAAAAAAGACGCATAGACCCAGACATCCAATATTAACTGCCTGCATACATGTATGCACACATGCATATACACATTCATATGCAGGCATACACACAAATAAAGTTGATTTCTTTTTGAAAATAAACTCAGAGTTTGAAATTAGCTTATATTTAATGTGAGACTTTTTCTCAGTCTTGATTTTTGTCTACCCTTTTCTTGGGACAAGTTAGAACATTTTATCTACTTATGACAACTTTTAAAGAACGATAGAGTTTATGATAAGAAATTGTCAAACATATAGAAGAAAAGCTACAGCCAATGAACATAGCATGTTTTGTAGTTGGTTTACATTTGTTTTGATTTCATAAACTAATAGTAAGTCATTGGCCATTTCCCAAATCTCTGGGAATTAACAGTACTAGTTAATCCTGATTAATAATTATGAAAGGAAGTAGGAAGCATAGAGATCATTTAGTCCAGCTGTTTTTCTCTGCAGATAAATGGGTCTGTCACAGGGGTGGGTGGGGCCATTGTTGTCAGAGTGTGATTGTTATTGTATTGCTTTTTAATTGCAGACCCCTTTTGTCCTGCCCCATCTTTAGCCATTAGTTTGAGAAGATGCTGAGCTGTAAGCAGAGGCCAAGGACACAAGGAGAAGCATGTAGGGGAGTGTTGTGTCAGCGTGCCTGCCGAGGTGGAAGTAAATAATTTTCCCACAACAAACCAAAGAAGCAGTTCCCAAGCCCGAGGCCAGTTTGGCAAAGCACCGGGTGTAATAGATCCCCTTCAGGAGCATGGGGTCCCTGGAAAGCCCCACCGCAGCTGGGTGACAGCTGCCCAAAGCTGCAGGAATGGAGTCCCCTTGTAGTCAACTTCCCAAGTACAGCAGGACTACAGCTGGGAGAAGGGTGCAGGAGGAAACAAGTGGCTGGCATCTCTGGTAAGGGTCCATGCTCCCCCCCCAACACACACACACACACACACACACACACACACACACACACACACACACACCACACACACACACACACACCTTTCCAGGCAGGAGCATCCACTGCCCATCTTGTCAGCATCTTGTTTGGAAGTCACAGCTGCTCTGATTAAAATGGTAATGGCCATGCTGTGCCCAGAAGTGTCTCCCAACAGCTGGGGATTTTCAGCTTGAAGCTGCTCCCTGAAGTGGTTTGGATTCTCTGATAGAAACTTGGTGCAGGAAGGAAGGGCTACAGCAGATCATTCCCTGTCACTTCTGAACTGGTCTGTGCAGAACCCTAGATTGAGAACTTAAATAATGTCAACAGTATTTCAGAACGAATAACTGTCCAAACTTGTCCAAAGCAAGGAATTTGGGTTTTCAAAGGAGCAGATCTCTCCAAACCTGGGGTGGGTTTCTGTGGGTAATTTTGTCTGACCTTTTCCTAAGGACAGATGAGTGGGTAAGATTCCTGAGAAGTGTTTTACTTTGGAAACAGAGAAAATGAAGATTAAACCCTACAGTGGTACTTTTCAGCCTTGATTGGATCTGATCTGAAATGGTTTTTTCTGTTTTCAACTAGTTTCAATTATAATTTTTCAACTAACTAAGTTGTTTAAAAAAAAAAAAAAAAAAAAAAAAAAAAACTTTTGTTGGCCTTCCTTATTTACTCCATCTTCTTCCTCTGTGTCTCTTCTGAACTTAGTATTGTGGAGCGTAAGCTACAAGTCCTGGCTGTGTTCCCAGTGCAAAAAAAAAAGATTCCTCTCTTGGTTACTTTCTACCAGGGAAGCCTATGTGCTTTTCAGCAAAGACAGAGTGCGGCAGATAGAAGCCAGTGCTGAAGGAGAACTGAATTCCCCGACGGTCCTCAGTCTGTGTGAATGAATTAAGATAGACGTGATAGAGTGGGCCACAGGACCAGAAACACGTGAAGAAGTCAGTCCTAGGGTTGGCATTGACAGTACAGCCCACAGCACTCGTGGGAAACACTAAAACCTGTGAGTCCTCCAGCCCCATCCTCACCCTGCATAAGTGAGCTCCCAAGTGCAGCACCAGGGACTCTGCTCCTAAAGTTTGTCCCTGTCACACAAGTGCATCCACTCCGG
Source organism: Onychomys torridus (assembly GCF_903995425.1). Classification (NCBI taxonomy): domain Eukaryota; kingdom Metazoa; phylum Chordata; class Mammalia; order Rodentia; family Cricetidae; genus Onychomys; species Onychomys torridus. Next base: position 77,962,612 of record NC_050447.1, on the reverse strand, counting down.
TCTGGAAAGAAGACAGCTCCTGCTCCTGCCCCCTGCAGGTCAGTTCAGCAAAGACCTCCCTCTAAATGAAGCAAGACTTTGTACACAAGTTAATAAAAACATGCATAAAGTAGACTACTTTATGGCTTCAACACTACGGCTGTTATTGATATTTCCCACATACTTGACTTGGTAAAATTGAGAACATGGGGACAAGCTTGATTTTTGTGCCAGCTGGCTCACACTCTAAATTGGTATTAGAAGGTGTTTGTCACCATGGAAAAATCAATATGAACTACCCCTTTGAAATGCCTGCCACACTCTGGAGCCTGAGGCCTTGTGCATGCTGTAGCATCTAGGTGTGTTCCTAAGAACTCAGACAAGCCTTTGCTGGCATCCTCTGGGTCTGTTTTCTTATCTCGAAGTTGAGGATGTTGAAACAGTCTCGAAAGCTGCTTCTGACTGATGCTTTTTATTGTGAGAAGGACTCCCAGAGCGCCTATAGGTCAGCCCTAGGCTGTTTCCCACAAGCCGTCCTGGCCTCCCTCCTGTCCAAGCATCCTGTACAGTGCTGGCATTCATTTTCCTTTGCAAGAGAACAAGGAGTCCGAGATGTTCCATATTCCATTTCATTAAATCACCAGCTTTGAACAGAGTCCTTCCCTTGAGTGCTGATGCTTGCTCTTGCTGATACTGTCCTGACCTGAACACATCTGGAACCTGGGAAGTGTAGTTTTTTGTGGCCTTACGAATTCTTGTCTTTTGTTTATCGAGACACGGTTTCTCTGTGTAGTTTTGGTGCCTGTCCTGGATCACATGCTGTAGACCAGGCTGGCCTCAAACTCACAGAGATCCACCTGGCTCTGGCTCTGCCTCCCAAGTGCTGGGATTAAAGGTGTGCGCCACCACCACCCGGCCTCTTGTCGTCTTAAGTCTTGGCCTAGATGTCCTAAACCATCATCACTCCGAGACTATGGTGGCCTTATGGTCTCCTGACGAGAAACATGCTCTGAGTTCTTCTAAGGTCTGGACCCCCAGCCTTTGCTTAAGCAGAGAGCCATATCTTAGAGGAAAATGTATTTTGGCTTGGGTTAAGTTTTTGTTTTGGTGTGCATGCCTGTGTGTAGGCGTATTTACAGGTGTGTGGGTGTATGTGTGTTGGGGTTTGTGTATGGTAGAAACTAGAGCTTGATGTCTGTCTTCCTTAGTCACTTTCCACTTTAATTACTGAGGCAGGGTCTCTGTCTGAAACTAGCTAGTCAGCTAGTCTCGCTAGCCAACTTGTAGAAGCCTCGTGTCTCTGCCTCTGAGCAGCTGAATTACGGGCACATCAGCTCCTATACTCAGGTTTGTGCAGCAAATGTTTGATCCACTGAGCCTTCTCAGCCCAGGAAATGTAGAGGTTTGCTTGTTGAGTTAAAAAATATCTGAGGTCGAGATTCAGCTAACCTCTCTTCTGTCCTGTTGTCCTTCACTTTACAGACCAGAAACAGACTCATAGAGGTTAGATGACCTAGGCAAAGGCTGAGGGGTGGCCAGGCATATGGATGAGAGAACATTCTAGGCACCTGACCCTCACCTTCAACATTACACTGCATTGCCCAGAAACTCAAACTTGCATTATTTTTTAACCTTTATTTTTATTTGTAGAGGTGTTTTGTCTGAATGTATGTCTGTGCACCACATGTGGGCAATGCCTGTGGATCCAGAAGAGGGCATTGGGTCCCTTGGGACTGGGGTTAGACATAGTCTTGAGCCACCATGTAGGTCTTCTGGAAGAACAAGCAGTGACCATTAAGGTAACTTAATGCAGAGCCATCTCTCCAGACCATGTCTACCTCAAACAAAGGCTGTAAAAAACTCTGGTTATGTTTTGTAATGGCCAAAGTTTAGCCTTGACTGTCAGTTACTCTGTTGAGTTTCCCCAAAGAAGTTTTAGGCAGGAACCTGAGACATGTTGACTGACTCCATTGTGTACCAGTTTATCTTTAAGTGGGAAAATGTACCTCATGAGAATGTTGTGAGAAAATTTGAAATCCTGAGCTGGACTTCTCCAGGGCTTACAACCATCCCCAAGAACAGGCACTTCGTGTATAGTCGCATTAACTACCCTGAGTTTCTAGTTGTCTGTTAGATGAGGCATTCACTAAATTTGATTAATACATTCTAAATTTTGGCAAAGGGTCCCTAGCTTCAGCAATTGTTTGGAAACTGAGAGCCATAACTGTTTTCAGAGTCTCAAAGATGGAAACATTCATGGCACTACTAACAAAGTGAGTTGAGGCAGAATCAAGATTAGAATATATAAGATTTGTATATGCCAAGATTAAAACATGGTCAGTATCCTAATGCAAAGTATGAAGTAAAGGGTTTTTATAATAATGTCTTTGAAAGTGAAGGGAAGAGATTCTAGCATGTGGCACAGTCAGACCTAAGTTCTTACATTATTTTATTACTGCAGTTTAAACATTTATAAACACATGCAGCCTGGCCCATGCTCGATGTCATTAACTTAACTACTGTGGTGAATGAATATAGCTTCCCATTTTAACTGAGCTTAGAGTTGGAGGGAATGAACAGGGGGGTTAGTGCCAGTATGTGTTACTGCATCCTAAATATGCTCTTCACAGACTGCATGGATTAAACACAACCATCACTCAGGAGACGCTCGGTTATCACAGGCAGCCCATAAACCACGTCCATCAGCATAAGATGTCCTGACACCAGCCTATGGAGTCAGTCTACAGTTCCACATGGTCTCTAAGTTGGCTGTTCATCTTGAGCAGCACTAACTGATCAGCTTTTGATTGTGTTTTCCTCCACTGGTTCCCGAGAGGATGGGTTACTTTCCTAGGGCTATGGAACTTGAGATGGCTTATTTTGTCAATGCAATGGATTGAAAGATGCCAGGGCTAGTGGATGGCACTCCTGGGCGAGTATGAAGGGATAGTTCCAAGAAATAATTGATATGTGAGGCAGTAACTTAAGGGAAAGACACATCTTGAGATTGAACAGCACCATGGAATGACCTGGTAGCCCAGGTAGAATAAAATTTGGACAGAGCCAGAGGCATGCCCACACTCTTTGATCTGATATCGTGGGAACAGCCAATCTCCCCATGTTCCTGCCATGGTGGTCTGTAAAGTTCATGGGACCAAGTATCTATGAGCTGAGCCTCCTGAAATCATGAGCCAAAATAAATGCTTTCTTCACCAAGTTGTGTCTGTTAGGTGGTAACCCTTCCTGGCTGAGAACAAGTGTCCGTCACTGTTCCTGCTCCCACAGAGTTCTCCTGTTTCCACTTCCTCTTCCTCCTGTCTAGGTTGATTGCTCTTGCTTTGACTTTATGTCTGAAGGCAGTTTTAGCAATATCTACAGTCCTTATCTGCAGTAAATGCCCTTTTGCATATTAATGTTTGAGAGGGGAAAAATTAAGACCATTAGCAATACATAATAACTTTTTTGCTAGCATTTACTCACAAAAGGGACACACACTTTGATTTTCTTCCTTTTTATTCTAAGCAGGAAGTAGTATAAAGAGGTTTGTTGTTGTTTTAATGGAAAATTAGCTCAGAATTAAACTACTGCTAATGTTCCATTTTCATCCTGAAAATCCTTCCATTATGTTCTATCTACCTGATGAATTCCAGTTGTCTTAAGAATAATTTAACACTGCCAAATCTTGATACTTAAAGTCCTGCTGGAATTAAATTGACTTATTTTTTTTTTCTGATAAGCTAAGAAAAGCAGCTTTGATTAATTGGCAGTCTTGCCTCTGCACTTGGCAGGTGTGCTTGCTTACATCAGAGCTGAGATGTGTTCTCTCAGGATGTAGTGGTCCACTGCATGACGCCAGGTGCATCCTGGGAATCAAGATAAGCAGATAGGCCATTTCCTTCTTCCAGCTTCTGTCCTGCTGTGGATGGCTCAGTCCTGCTGTATTTCACCTGGAAATGAGAAAATTATAGTGACCTGAATAGACAAGGCAGAGAGTCCCTTTGACTGAAAATCCATGGTACCCTGATGCTGCTTGTCTCTCCAAAGTCACCTGTATTCCCTGGCATTGTGTTTAGTCTGCCAATTCCTACAGATGCCTTGTTTAGGGAGAAAACTAAAGGAGGAAGGCAACTTTGCCTTTGAATCCCTGTGCACAGGGCCAGCAAGCAAGGCCTGGAAGGGAATGATGTCATTACTCAAGCATACAATTAACAGTGATGATGCCCAGACTTCCTCAGGTGCAGGAGTTCACTAATGCCACCAGTGGGGGAGGGGAAGAGGCAAGCAGGGGGACTTTCTTGGCAAATCAAGAGGAGAGACACTGATGGAAGTCTGTGAGAGAAGAGTTGTAGGACCTTAGCTGTCAGGTGGACATCCTGAACCCTATTCTGGGGTACATTGCTTTGCAAAGAGTATCTGCAGAGAGCCCTTCCCTACGCACCCTCAAGAATGCTCAACACTTACTGCAGAGGGTGGAGGCTGTGCTAAGCCAGAGTCTTCTGATGAGCTGTAGAACACACTTGTCCACACTCCAGTTTCTTCACAGGCTGCAGTTGATTAGTTAAGTACTTTGCTAGTTTACTATTTGATAACCTAAGTTCTGGGCCAGCCACACAAGCCGAAATTCTGGTTCTTCATTACTGGCTGTATGATCTTGACTCTTGACTCTGTTACTAAACCTCTCTTAGCCTTGTCATCTATGAAATGAGGGAGTAAGGGCAGCATTGCATCGGGTCTCACCTGAATGTGCAGAATCCTGGTGGCCTGCACTGTCAAGGGATGCTCCATGTCTGTGCAATTTCCTTTTGTGACTAAAACCTCATTCTATTCAGAAGAAAATTTAGAGCTCTTGTCCAACTCTGAAAAGAAGAACAAGGCAAATAAATAACTCTACAGTTCTAGATAGGCTTGCTTGTTTATTTTTTGTTCATTTTGAGACAAGGTGTTATCATGGAGCCATGGATAGCCTGAAACTTGCTATGTAGACCAGGCTGACCTATGTAGGTCTGATCTACATAGAGAGTTCTAGGCTAGCCTCAAACCAGGCATGGCTGTGCATGCCTTTAATCCCACCCTTTGCCCAGTTGGACTATGTAGAAAATTCTCCCCTCTTAGCAGTAAAAACTGACTGTCACAGAGAGCGTTCAAAGTAAAGTTCTGTGAGCCCCGGCTGCATTAGATTAGGATTTACAAAGAGTTCAGGCTGAAGCAGGTGGATCCCTGTGGGTGGATTCAAGGCCAGCCTGGTCTACCTAGAGAGTTCCGGGACAACTATATAGAGCCTTTCTAAAAAACAAAATAACAAAAACTCAGGATAGCCTAGAACTTGTTGCCACCCTCCTGATTGCTCTGTACCATCATGCCCAGCACTTTTCCCTTTAAGACCCATCGAATCGTAATGCTTACCTAGCTGTTTCCGTTGCATTGAGAGACGTGCAATTGAGTTACTAGAATTGTTAAGTAATGCCAGCGACTTACCAGTTTATTCCGGACGCAAATGTTCTTGCTATGACGACAAATGATTCAGACTCAAAGAGCCACACTTTAACCAGTTCTCTTCCCTCCTCTCCTCTCATCTGACCGGGAAGAATTCCTTGACCAGAAGTGCACCCCTTCCCAATGACTCCCAGGCACGAAGTGGGGCTCGGTTTCACACATCCTATGACAAAAGATACGTCATCAAGACCATTACCAGCGAGGACGTGGCAGAGATGCACAACATTCTCAAGAAGTACCATCAGGTAACTTCCTCTTGTCTTTATCGAATCTTGGAGCAGGTTTACATTCATGCCGAAAGTGTCAAAAGTCAAACTTCTGAAGTATACTCGGGCAATGTAAATGAGACCCTTTGACATAAAAGTCTCTTTTAGCCTGGTGTTCCAGAGTGACTGGCCTGGTTTCTGACCTTGATTTCTGATTTCATGAGAATGCTTACCCTCACTATTTACATAATAGTAATCTAAATTATTTAAAATAAATTTAATCTAGTGATTCTCAGTGATCACCATGGTAAAAATGGCTTCCCCAAAGATCTAGCAGCATTTCAGAGGATTCCCTTTGTGGCAGAGGTTAGGTGTTACCCTCTGAGTCTGTGTCTGTTTACATTGAGTCCTGGGCTGCTCTTCCTGTCCAGGACCCACCCTTGGCCCAGTTGGACTATGTAGAAAATTCTCCCTCTTAGCAGTAAAAACTGGCTGTCACAGAGAGCGTTCAAAGTAAAGTTCTGTGAGTCCCGGCTGCATTAGATTAGGATTTACAAAGAGTTTAGGCACAATTGTCAAGTGTCAGTCTCTCTTTCAGATTTGTGAGCGTTGAAATGACTTGTTTAAAGCATGACTTTGGGTCATGCTTTGTGCCCTAATGTGGTGGATGGTTTCTTAGCAATTGCTGTTCTTTCAGTTCTTACAAATGTGATCCATCACATTTCACTTACAGTGAAAGCCTCTAAAACCTTTGTGCTGCAGTCTGTTTCTGGAACCCTGTGGTTGCCTCTAATGTGTTTTTTGAAATCATTACTCTGCCTTTAAGTTTATTTAACATCTAATACATCTTTGATAACAGCAATCAACAGTGAAATTTGTTCTGCCATGCTTACACGATTGCCATTATTAAAGAAATTTTGAAGTACCCAGCTAACCCCTGTGAGGTCAAAGACACTAGCTTTGAACCACCTGAATTCCAGCCCATCACAGTTTCATATGCTTCCCCTTTCTGGAATTGGATGTCATATGCATGCATTCTCTTTATGCTTCTCTTGTCTTGGAACCACTCAAAGCAAAATGGTGTCTTATGACTGGTGAGAATATATTCTTCTAATAGCAAATAGACCTTCTTAACAAGTCTAGACTCAGAGTGAATCCCTCAGTGTTACAGAATCTCAGGTTGAGGTGTGTTCTAGTTCCATGTAGGTGCTATGATAAAACACCTTAACCAGCAGCAACTTAGAGGAGGAAAGAGTTTGTCTTCTAGTTCCAGTACGAGTCCATTCCCAGGAGTAGTTAAGGCAGGGACTCAAAGCAGCTGGTCACATAATAGCCACAGGCAAGACTAGAGAGAAATAAAGGTGTGCCTGTGGCTTGCTCACTCAGCCAGCCCCTTTCATTCTTCTGTTGTAATTCAGGGCCTCCTGCCTAGGGAATGGTCCCGCCCACAGTGAGCTAGGTCAGTTAAGAATCAAGAGAATCCCCCATAGAGATGCTCAAAGACTGATCTCCTTCCTTATTGAAATTCTCTCTTCCCAGGTGACTTTAGGTTACCATTGAGTTGATAATAAAACTAACCAACACAAGGTGTTTTCCTGGGGGTACTTGATGGGCCCTAACACACAAGTTGAATAGATCCCCAGTGTTATGTGATCACGTTGGGCATCAAGACAGTTGCTGATATACTTCAGGATCACTCACAGTACTAAGATTTCTTTTTGTTCCACTATTGCAAACCTATAATTTTTTGGTAGGCCCTTTATTTAGAAAAGTCACATTTAGCCAACATCTGTGTTTTCTTCCCGTCCTAGACACTGTATGCTTTAGATAAAATTGAAAGCACCTCATCACTGAGACCCACCATTATTAATACAGTTCACTTAAAGAACACTAAATTGGAGTCAGATGGTGTAGACCTTTGCTGGTTATGAACTGGCTGCTTATGCAGTCTGTGAGCTTACCCATGACCATGTTCCAGAAAAGATTGTGGAAGTTGCCTTCAGAGAAATGAAGACAAATTGAAAAAGCAAAGAAAGTAGAAAGAGTGGATAAAAAAAAAAAAGAGAATATTTGCAGCCTAGCCTAAAACTTACTGATCAGTTCCTCGGAGCATTTTAGGAGAACACTTGCTACCTTGAGGGCCACCACTTTGAGCTGAACTACCTGGTAGCCAGAGGGCATTGTATTGACTGGTTTTGTGTGTCACTTGACACAAGCTCAAGTCAGAGGAAGGAGCCTCCGTTGAGGAAAGGCCTCCCTGAGATCCAGCTGTAAGGTGTTTTCTTAATCAGTGGTTGATGGGGGAGGGCCCAACTATTGTGCTCTTGGGTTCTGTCAGAAAGCAGGCTGAGCAAAGCTGTGTGAAGCAAGCCAGTAAGCAACACTCCTCCATGGCCTCTGCATCAGCTCCTACCCTCCAGGTTCCTGCTCCTCTTGAGTTCCTGCCCTTGACTTCCTTCAGTGATGGACTATGATCTGGAAATGTAAGCCAAATAAGTCCTGCCCTCTCTAACTTGCTTTTTGGTCATGATGTTTTCTTCAGAGCGATAGAAACCCTAATTAAGACAAGCATCCTGAGTGAGTCATCTGGACATACTTAAATCCATTGCTAAGAAGTAGAGCTGACCTTGATACAGGATATGCCAGGGTTGTATTATAAGGAGTTACCCACAGTATGGACACAAGATGCTAAAAATGGCATCTTTACAGCAGCAGCGATACACACAAGAATGCCATGAACTTTCTATAAATCACCAAGGTAGCTATTGGAAGCACACCAACATATACATTACATTCAGTGAGCATGCTTGTGCATACTGGCCACCTTGCCCTCTACCAGTCTGGCTTCAAAAAAAATATCCTGCTGCCCTTTATGCCTACCACAAAGCTTTGGTGAAAATGGGGTGGGTACCAGACCTTGATGTCATTGTATTATACCATGTGGCCAGCATCCTGTCTGTAGTTCTAGGGGTGTCTTTGCAAGGTGTCTTCGTTAGGGTTTCTATTGCAATGATGAACCAGGACCAACAGCCCAGAGAGCACCACCCACAGTGGGCTGGGGCCTCTCACACCAATTACTAATTAAGAAAATGCCTGCCAGCTGGATTTTAAGGAGACATGTGGTAGTTTGTAATTGGCCCCCAT